>NC_046614.1:8847332-9077332 GCF_900324465.2 Anabas testudineus | reverse complement strand
GAAACATCAAAAGCTGTTTTGACAAATTCAAAATTTATGCTGTGATGGAGCAGATGGCAGTAGATGATGTTTCCCTTTTTATTCTGTTCTTGTTCATAGCAATGATGAATCTAACAGGTTTTTATTATGATTAGGCAACTACTAATAACTGTAATGAGAACAATGTTCTGCCTTTATTTTATGTATAAAAAGCTGTAATTTTATCCAGGTTACACACCTGCATGTATTGATGTTATTATTTATTAAAGCATATTAACAATCACACAGCCTTGTATCACCAAGGATAATGTTAAGCGGTGTTTATGGAGAAATGAAAGAGGCTTCCCTTCTCTCATGCATTTTTATCCATAAAAGCCTACTTCATAAGTACCATCTGATGCACAGATCAAGTGCTGGCCTCTGCTCACAGAGACTTCACCACACTGAAATCAAGGCAAGGCAAGTAAAAATTTCATTGGTCTCTGCACTCACATTAGTTTTTCTTTCTCACCACTTCTTTATTTCTTTCCCTCTCACCTTCACATACACGTGTATCCATGTGTGCAGACAGGAACACACACACACACACAGTGGCACACGACAAAATTTGCACTGACTTCCACCAGCAAACTGGCACCAGCTCTTCTCATGCATGCTCACACATGCATACACACTTCTGTCGCAATCATTTGTATGCAAAGTGGCTGGCTGAGATGGGTTGCTATGGTTGCTGTTACCAGGTTATGTGACAAGAAGCAGCAAGTTGCTTTATTTCTTAAAGGTGTCACTGTGGGAACATATAGAGCTGAAGAGGTAATAACACAATTCAAGTCACCACACAAAGGAAGGGAGAACAATAGGGATAGACACAGAGCAGCACAGGAATATAATCGCTAAAACCACCATAAAACATCCAATTAACAGCAGTTACAGTGAAGAAAATGTATCTATGTCAACACTGAAATGTAAAGGTAGCAATCATGTTAGTTCTTCAGGAAACAAAAAAAAGAAAGGCTGCAGACACACCAACACTGGAATATGAGAGGGGAGGAAAACATTTGATAGCCAGCCAACATGAAGGGCTCAGCTCTGTAATTGCCTCCATGAGATTTGTTAGTATGAAAATGTGTGAGCGTGTTTGAGGCAAAGTGAGTTTATGGAGATGCTCCGCGTGAGCTTGTGTGTATGTCTGGAGCAGATAACACTGACAGCTTAAGGTCATGGTGAATGGAAGGGCACATCTGAAGACAACATATCTTTGATCTCAACACCAAGATTCAGCGATGGTGTGTATGGAGCGGAGTGTGCAACACGCAGCAGGGATAGATGGCAGAGTCAGCATGCTGTGTTTAATGCATGGAGATGTTTGGGTTACATGTATGTGTGTGCGTGTGTGGAAGAGGAACTGTCTTTTTTGCAGCTTTTGGAATATTTCTCAGTGTGCATGTGCATAAAGATGTGTGTGTGCTTGTGCCCAGGTGTCAGGATGCGGTGCAGACAATGGGTAGCAGCAAGTGCTTCTCTCTTCTAACTTCTACATTAGCAACTAATACCTATAGTTTATTTTGACAAATCATGGCGGGGCTAGAAGTCATTGTTAGTATTTGAACCACCTCTCAATCCGATATTAGGACATCTGTACATACGGTAATCACATAATACCCATCAAAAACTGTGGATTGGTGTGGATAATAGAAGGCAATCAACATGGTGTCTCTGGACAGTCTCCTAATGAAGCATTTGACTAATTGACTGAATCTATCCGTGAACTGTCTTGGCCCCCTCAGCTTCTCCGTCACTCCTTAATTGGCTATTGTTCTGTTATTACCAGCTCTCTAGGGCAGAACCATCTGCCAACTCTCCAACAGGTGAGCTGTGTCTTTGTCTACATCTGTTTTAAGGTCTGTGTATATTTGTCTGCATTTGTCATCTGCACTAAGCACATTTATGTCTTTTTTTTTTCTCCACACATATGCTTCTGAAAAACTGCATTCACAACATGAAGTGGTAATATTTTCTTATTATTCTGCTTTTCTTACAACAGAAAGAAAATACAGGTGGAACCGCAGCGAGCAAAAGGGAAAGGATGTGCAGAAGGAGGAGAGGAACCTGTATCATTTATCAGCAGTGCAACAGTGCATGAACCGTGCTGGCTACAGTATTATTTTAACTCTCCCTCTCATTTACCTTATTATCTCCTTATCTATGCACATCATTATAGTGGATGTAGCCTGTGTGATGAATAGCCTTTTTGATTAAGGATGCTTGGTTCCTTTTGTTTAACATCTGGAGCTAGCCTTGGGTGTTCTGCTGCACTTTAGCTTTTAACACCGCATGATAATAATACAGAACAGTGTGATCTGTTACCTTGTGATGCAATTATTAGAAGACTGAGTTTATCCGAATATGTTTTAGCTTATTTCCATTGAGCTACTTCTTTAATTAAAGCTACCTACTTTACTTTTATCTGCAATTCTGATAGCATCTTAAATGTTTTTTTATAGATTATTAGATCTTTGTTAAAAAAAATATTACCAAACCAGGTAAAAATCAATCATTTTTAATGATGTGGGAAATTACAGCAGATAAAAACTGAACTAGCTAATTAGTTGGAGTGATTAAAAACATAGAGAAAATGTAATCAGAACGACATGAGTGTCGAGATCCTGTTAAACAATCTTTCAGTACTGGCCACATTGAGATCATATGTTTATTTCCTAGTCAACAGGAAATGCCTGTGGTTGCCTTGTAATGTCAGGTCAGTCTTTGGAAACATAATTTTGATAATTTCAATCAATTTTGAAATTGTAATATGTAATATAATTGTGATGTTTTGTGATGTTTGTTAAATAGAGACAGCAGAAAGAAAATCATGACAAGTTTGTGCAAAAAGCACAGAAAGTTCAATAACAGATGTTTAAAACTGATATAAACATTTTTATTATTAATTAAAAAGCAGACACCTGTTGCTTTTGTGGGTAAAGCATATTTTAGCTCATTGTTTTGGTTTTATAGTCCTAAATTTTACTATTTTGGTTCACTTTCATTTCATACTTAAACCAAGTTTTTGACTGCTGTTGCAACTTGAGTAAACTCCAAAACTCACTCAGTTTTCATTGATTAGCACCAAATGGTAGCTGATGGTGACGGTTTGTTGACCACATGACTTTTTTTTTGTTTGTTTTTCAGAGAACTAAATTTACTCAGATACTTTAGGTGAAAGTTGATCTTACTGTCATGGAGCTGATTGCTCTTAGCAAATGCAATTTAAATAACAAGTCATTAGCACATTTTGGCAACAATGACACACCCTGCAGTCGACTTACAGTGTCAGTTTTGCCCGTTTCAACAAATTGAGAATACCATTATCATCCTGGAGAGCACAGCCTCGTTCCAGGAGACTCTAATTTAAGTTTCTAGTATAAATTGTGGCTGTCTCTAATCAAGCTGTTGTAAAAACATCTAGAAAATATAGCACAATTGGTTACTGAAACAAATACTTCAATTCAAAGTACTTTCCAAGCAATAAAGTTAAAAACAATCTAATAAAAATGTTGCTCACATTTTCAAGTTATTGGACATCTACTAAGGATGTCAAATAACAAACTATTAGAACCCACAGATGTCATTTTGATGAGCCTGGAATAAATGGGGCCCAACACTGTCCATTTAGCAAAGCACTTAGCCTCCTCCAAACTGAGTTAGTTTGGAGCTATAACTTTCATGCTGTGGTTCTGACAGTGTACAGATGATGTGTTGGAGAGGGGCTACGCTCACTAGCCTGACTGTAATGAGTGCTAGCCGCTAATTAGCTTGCTGCTGGATGCCAGATATGGCTGGAGCTAAAGCCCCGTCACTGGAGCAGTGCAGCGAGCAGAGAAGAGAGCTACTCTAATGAGCTCTCGGTGGTGTGTTTACTGTTAACCAAAGTCATAGCTTTACTCTTGCACGTACACACTCGCTTGGATTTGGACGGTTGTGCACACACAAATCTATATTCATAACTTGTGTGCAAATGCATACACACAAATACACAGGCAGCCTTTGGACAAAAAAAAAAAAAAAAAAAAAGCACCTCACTGATTCAATCCTAGGCGTTTGCCAGTGATGTGAGCCTAATTAATGTGGCTATGCTGAAACTCTTCATCATATCTGTAACAAGCGATCTCCAGTCAGACATGATAGGCTTGATGTATGATGCATTAGTTGGCTGTGGATGGCTGCTCCACTGCAAAGCAAGAGGAAGGCTTGTTGTGCTTTTGGTCAATAGGAGTCTATTCCCATGTCAGCTGTCTGTTCTTTTTCCCTCGTTTGTCCATTTAAAGAGAGTATGCTTCTTAACAAGGGCAGACAGACTGCTTTAAAGGACAGAGAGCTTTGTTTACCTATTTCTTCAAGATTGATCACCACAAGGATTGAGGGATACTAGTGTCACCACCATGCAGGCAATTACCTCTTCAGTGTGTGAGAGAGTGCACATACCGACTGCTCTGTGGGTCAGTCATCAAGCAGACACTCAAACACATCATGCAGAGGAGGTAAGAGTCAGTGTGTGTTTGGTTCTACCTTGAGGAGGAGAGTTTGCACAGTAGTGACTGGAATGCGAGCGAGTGCCTGCGATGTGTGGTCCCCCAATGGTTCATTAGAAATACAGACCTGACAGTGCAAACTCATTCAGGATGGATGAGCTTAATAAACACATGCACGTACACACACATACACCCGCCATGACTATTGAACTTTTTTTTATATTTTCCTGTCAGGAGAACATCTCCAATGAAAAACAAGTACAGTACGTTGAACCTGTATGGTAAAGGCTTTTTGTTAAGGCCGTGGTTTGTTTGCAAAGGGCAGACCGTCTGCACGTGCAGCCACAGTAGTGGTTATTTCAGTGTTTAGACTTTATAATTAAATATTATGTTAATAATATTTGCAAGTGGTTAGCTTAGCAGAAAGACTAGAAGCAGGTGGAAATAGCTAGCCTGATTGTGTCCAAAGGTAATAAAAGCTGCCAACCAGCACTTATAAACTTATAATTAAATTATTATGTTTGATAAGTCTTTTCCACACTATAACCAAATTATAAAAATGGTATCATTCTTCTCATCCAACGCTCGGCAAGAAAGCAGTGTTTATTTCCCCAAATATCTAACTATAGTCCTAATCTTGTTTGCTTATGTAAATGTAGATTAAATCTTGGTAATATTTGAAATTAAGTTCACATGAAACTGAGTTATGATGGAATCTCACATTGTTTATCTCTGAAACTGACTGCTGGGAAGAAAATGTGTGAAATCATATGAGGGGTGACACTGAGCAGATTTGTATGCTGGATTAATTATTAATACCAATTACTGTTAAATGATTTGAAGATTATTAATATATTGTTGTCAGTGGTAGAAAAAATCCCAAAGCTTATTTTATTACTCTTAAAATAAAGCTAGGAAAAACAAACGCTCACAGCAATCTCCCTCCATACTTAACTATAAAGGCCAAAGTAGTTTCACCTCTGCATCCTCAACAAAGTCCTTCATGTTTTTGGCCTTTATTGATGCGCTCAGGCCTTCACATTTGTTTCCCTCTTGCGTTGTCCCCGGGTGAGTCAGGACAGATAACGGTCCTTAGTTATTCATGGGCCTGTCAGACACAGTGACTGGTGGCTTCCATGGGTCGCCACAGGAAATGAAAGGGGTCCTTGACTTTCACGCGACAGGAAGATTCAGGCAGGTAAACAAAAAAAGGCAAAAAATAGTAATAGAGACATTTCTTCTGTGACATACTGTAAATGTGTCAACGTATATTTCTGTTATATTTAGTAATAACTCTAACACGCTGTATTTGTAGATATCTAATACCATTCTAACACAGAACTAATCTGGCCATAGCGGGTGATGCAAGATGGTGAGAAGGTCACTGGCTGCGGCAGCGTCTTAGAGCTTTCTCTCCTTGCTGTTCTGTTCAATAGCTTTTCCCTGCATGGCTCCAGGCCTCTGCCCAGTCACACTCCCTGTGGCTGTATGAATGGCAGGCCCCACTGTCTGCCGCAATAGTCTAGACCTCCATGTGATGCCCAGATTACTTTTTGTATGACAGTGTGAGGTGAATGTGAATGTGTGTCTCCTTCATAACTCTGAGTGGTGCTTGCTGGTGTCTGCGTGCAGGTAGTATGATGAAACTTCACTACGTGAGCCTGGGAATATATGTTTTTGTTGTTCAGTCTTTCAATTCTAAAACGCGTCTGCATACAGCATACAATGCATGAATGAATGGTACATTATGGTCTGCAGTGTCTGTTAGGAAGCATGTAAACATGACAATTTCTTGTTTGGTTCAAATTCTGCTCCTTGTATTTAAATTTTACATGGACATGTGTTTGTGTACAGTATGTGTGTTGGTGTGGATTTTTCATCAGCTCAGTGTGTATCCTGGTCTACTGCTGGCAGTGTGAGACCCCCTCCACTTACAGCCAGGTGTGCGTGTGCAAATGTATTTGTCTGTGTGTGTGTGTGTGTGTGTGTGTGTGTGTGTGTGTGTGTGTGTGTGTGTGTGTGTGTGTGTGTGTGTGTGAGAGAGAGAGAGAGAGAGAGAGAGAGAAACAGATAGACAGGACTCACTTATGAGCTCCATGCTGTCACTGAGGAAAGCCGATTATGGGACATGCCAGGGTGTCAGGAACACACCCCACTAACATTATACAGACTCACAGCGTTCCACTTATGTGTATGGATGCAACTGCAAAGCTGTGTCTCATCAGCTTCCTCCTGCCATCTGGAGACTGGGTCAGCTGCTTCTTTCCCAGCTTGATATAAAAGCACACTGTTGTTGCCCTCATATTTTTAGCTCAGTTTACTAATGTTGGATTTTCATTCAAACCTGACACCTGACTTACAGGAATGATGCTAAGCTGAGGTTTAATTGACTCAAAATTGGGCTTGAAAAAGCAAACATTTAGAGTAAGAAAACTTTTCCCACCTGAAGACCAGCATGTTAGACAACCAGGTTGTGTTTGGTCCAGATGAAAAGATCTCCCTAACTATCCAAGGGATTGTTAATTATTGCTAGTATTCTTTATTAGGCATGATGTTGCACGCTCAGGGTGTTGGCATGCACCTTTAACATTGTAGTCTACCACCGCAGTAAAAACAAAGCAAGCATCTATTTGAAAGATTTGAACAAACAGGTTTTAAACATATCCATGGATCCATGATGATGAACTCCTATGATTTTGGTCACTCAGATTAATGGTTTCCAGGATCCTAAAATCAGGGTTATCTATTTTTATTTCAAGTTAAATAAATAACAATGCTAAATTACAACAGTTTAGAATCAAAATAATGCTGAAACCCTATGTTAAATTTTTATGATGACATTCTCATCATCCTCAGATGTAGGGTAGTTGGTTTTAGCTTCTATATATATTATTATATTTGCCATATCACATTAGACAAAGTTGCTTCACAACAACATACATCGTCATAAACACGAGCATGATATTGCCACTGTGCAAACTTGGCCACGCAACAGTTACCATTTAGCTTAAAGCACCTCTGTGTCAAAGACCAAATTACCATGCCATTGAGATTCCCAATACTGGAAATGTCTGTTTCCTTTGCATGTTATGACACTGTAGAGTGATTTTAACATCAGGTAAATACCATCAACACGTACATTTTACTGTTTGACAACATCTAGCAGCTGCAGTAAATTGTGTTGTTTGCAAAGTCCATATCTAGTCATGTGAAGCTAAGAAAGCAGTGGGCAAAGGTGCATTTTTATTAAACCTAACCTTCTTTATTTAGTGCCTAAACCTAACCCAGACATTTCTATGCCTAATACTAACTAACTAGCTTTGTTCGCCCAGTTATTGTGTAGTGTTTTTGGTCATTTAGGGCAGAAATAAGAATTACCACCTGCTATTTTTGTGCTATTGTATGAAAAGTGGTGCAGTTTCAATAATCGTCGGCCTCCGTATGTGGGGACGTTCTTACAAACCAACGGGGACTTTAGTCGTATGAGAAGATTGGAACAAACAACCTGTATGGGTGTTAAAGTCGAAGGAGTTGAGCAACTCCACTAATACTGTATTACTACTAAAAATAAAGTCCCCACTTGTGGCAAACGGGATTGTACAATTAGATCATGTTCCTGAAGTAGCATGTTCTCTGAATTTACATTATGAGATGTTGTTTTACAGAAGGAGCTGCATTTATTCAAAGTTAATGAAAACCAAACGGTGAGTATAATGAATATTAAAGCAAAACAGTTTGCACTTTGTCAGTATTTCCTTTTACTTTATACTATGTGTCCAGTTCTAAGAAATAAAATCAAAGTTGTTATTCCATTGTGCAACATTGTTAGTTCTTCCCACCAATTTTTCTGACGAGTTTGTCATCAAATTGTTATGACAGCCATTTTAAAAGTAATTATATCGAACTACAGAAAGTTGAAAGAAGCTAAAAGGAGATGAGCAAACTAATTGCCACTATTATAAGGTGTCTGTCTTTTTTCATGGCACTAATTGACTCCTTTTATTGAGCGTGTTTCCCTTTGAGAACACAGCGATACAATCTGCGAGACCCTTTGTGTCAAACCTGTATAGTATATGTGTTTATCAGTCATTAAATGTTTTTCCAATGGAGCTTTGTATTTTTCTAAATGGTGGCAAGGAACAAACAGATCTGATCAGGGCCAAAAACCTGTTCCATATTGTGACACGCACACAAACACATCAGTGACAGAGATACACACATAAGTGAGTGCAGCTATCTCATTACTGATGCAGTGCGGCCCACTGCCAGGGACATTTGGTGGTGGAGATAGTGACCAGGCTCCCATGAGTTTCCAGTCCACCCGGGGCTCTTCAGTACCCGCTAATTATTCTTCACACCTAATCTGAGAAGGAGAAGGAGAGACAGATGAGAGAGGAAGAAGAAGGGAAGAGATAAAGTGAACGAGAGAGAGCGATAGAGAGGGAGGAGTGATTGGCAACCAGAGGGACTTGTGCTTTCTTACAGGAACAATGAATCACATGTATCCGCCACCTGTCCTGTGTTGGCCCTTCTGTTGCTCTCAGCATTGCTAACAGGATGACTGTGTTTGTACAGTATCAAGCCAGCCGGGTTGGTGTTGGCTAGTATGCCTTTCTCTAGGCATTAGGCAATAATAACAGATTGGACAATCATTGGCAGAACAATGTGTGTATTTACTTCTTTTGTTATTATAAAGCTTTTTTTTTTTTTTGTGCAGAAGCACTACATCTATTTATGTAGTTCCCAGGCAACATTTTCTTTCTGCTTCATCTCTTTGTCATCCCTTTGCACTACTCCTCCAGTATCTAGCTGTTCATTAACAATGTGTAATAATAAAATATATTATAATCTATGGAGTGAATAAATGAGGGAATGTGTGTGTTTGATTGTTTGAATTCAACCCAAGCCGTAGTGGTCCCAAGGGAGGGGCCGGGCAAATGATTCAGAGAGACTTTCAGCTCTATGTTTCACTCTGCTTGCAAAAGGCAAGCAGACACATAACATAACCCAATGCTGCTGTGTTCAGAATGTAAATAACAAACTGAAATGTATTTTTACATGAATGTGTGATGTGAAAGGGATCATTTGACAAACCAACAGACGAGTACTATTTGAGTCACCAGTTCTCGGCTCCACAGAGGGTTTTAATTTTTCAGCTTATTGTTGTGATTTTACAGCTTGCAACTTTACTGTTTTGGTTGGCTCACACTACTTTCATCAACCTCATTTTCAGCCTCAGCAGGCAGCTGTTTTCAGTGAAAAGGCACTGATAAACCAACCGTACTCGCACATCCCACAGCCAAACAGCGCACAGACATAGTTAACAACTAGCTGGTGAACATAGTGGCGCTTTTAGTAGATTAAGAGCCAGATAATCCCCCTCAGACATTAGTGCAGCAAAATAGAAATAATAGGAAAGTGAATGCAGGGCACACACTGTGTGAACGCTCATCAGCTGGGCAAAAATAGGACTTCAAATGTGTCTGCTTAGTGTAGGCTGGGTGTGTAAATATATAACTTCTTGGTTGTTATTACATTCATTTCATTTCGCGTTCATCGCTTTTGCAGACTCCCAGAGACAGAATTTATCATTTTTTGTACTGAAGATACCAAATTTATGCCATGGTCAACACAATGTTGGTTCTTCCTAATGAACAGTTTGTTAAAGTCACACAAACAGTCAGTCAATTGAGTCAAGTGAAGGAACAGTGATGTTCGCTTACCCTGTTGTTTCTCTTCTCGGTGTAAATTGTCAAACACATAATGATACACATAATTGTGTCTGATCAAATGTGATCTGGAACGGCTAGCTAACACTAACTACTGTATCAAACTTTACTTGACTGTTTCAGCCAGCAGTGATATTACACTGTAGTAGGAGGTGTGTGTTTGGATGTCACTTGGCAAAAAGTTTATTTACATTTCTAAAGAATGTAGCTAATGCATCTAATGTGTTAATTTCTCCTCCACTGCTTCCTGATTTAACAAAGTATGTGAGGAAGGTGTGGGTGGAGGCCAACAGTCCTCTGCAGCTCTGTGCCACTGATTCTGATTCTTCTTCTTTTCATTCAGCTGTTCCCTTTCAGGGGACGCCACAGCGAATCATCTGCCTCCATTTCATCCTATCCTCTGCATCCTCCTCTCTCACACCAACTAACTTCATGTCTTCTCCCGCTACATCCATAAATCTCCTCTGTGGTCGTCCTCTAGACCTCCTTCCTGGCAGCTCCAACCTCAGCACATGTTTACCGATATGTTCACAATCTCTTCTCTGAACATGTCCAAACCTCCTCAATCTGGTCTCACTGACTTTATCTCCCAAACATCTGACATGGGCTGTTCCTCTGATGTACTCATTCCTCATCGTATCCACACTCACAGAGAACCCCAACATCTTTAGCTCTCCAAGATCTTGTGTTTTTAGTGTGTGTCCTCCATGGTCAATCAAAATGTTATTTAATTCAGAACCTCACACCAACCATCATTCAATTTAAAACAGAAGAAAAGTAAACATTTCAAACTATTTTCAAGTCTCTATCCTCATAGTTGAATTTCTACCAGGTCTGTGAAATGATTTGATACAGTATTAGTTCAACTTTTACACTTTGGTCAGCATTTTCCCCTTTTATGTGAAAGATAGTAGATCCAGTAAAGTCCATGGACTTTAAAAAATCCTCCCTCAATGTTTAATGCTCAAATGTTTTATTGACAATACAATCAGTTCACATGCACAGAGATGAAATGGGGGCTGAGGAGAACATGCACAGAGATGAGATGAGGGTTGAGGAGAGGGAGAGGAGTTGTAGGAGGCATTCAAAGACATCTTTAGATATGGTGGCTTGACAAAGGTATCTTGAATGTGTTAGGGAAAAATGGGGGAGTGGAGTAGACCTTCGTCACAGCAGGAGAAGCACAGGTGGCATAAATAATGATGACTGTATTCCTCTAAGAGATCCACAAAGCGAAGACAGTGACTCAGCATGCGCAGTATCAGAAACTCTTAATGGAACACAGCCATCACTAATACACCTGTGCTGCTTCTGCTGTGATAAAGGTCTGCAGGGGTCAAAGGAAGGGGGTAAGGGTGGGGGGGTTAGGTGATGGGTTTAGGTAATGGAGGGTGGGGGGTGATGAGGAAGTGGAGGGGGTGATAGGATGCTAGTCTCGTCTCTTCCACCTCCACTTCACTCGGGTGCTCTCCTTTTCTTTCTCCTCCCTCTCTCTCAGTTCTTTCTTCTCGCTCTTCAGTCTCTCTTTCTCTTTCTTCTCGTGTTCTTTTCTCTCTTTCTTCTCTCCGTCCTCCCTCTCTTTCCTCTCCTTCTTCAGTCCCTTCTCTTCCTCCTCCTGTGCTTTCTTTGCCTCTTTTTCGATCTTTGCCTTCTGCTTAGCAGTCATTTGGGCGAGCGCCTAACAAGAGACAACACGTTATGTTGACTTGTAAAGATTTAATAAGAATCTGAAACAAATTGTCAGAATCTGCCAGATTATCTGAGGTGATGTACCTGAAGGTCATTGTTCCTTTGAGTCAGGAGCTCGATGTTCTCCTCCATTTGGCTGACTTTGTGGAGCCACTCATTCTCGCCCTCTCTGCGCTTTTTTTCCAGCTCTTGAAGCCTCACAAAACCTCGCTTCCTCTCAGCCACCTCAAATTTCAGCTGATCTTGCAGACTTTTGAATTTGGCCAGCCACATGGACTGTTTCTGGGCGATTTCCGCTTCTTTTTGGATCAGTTTGGCTGAGGTCTCATTCAGCTCGTCGCAAAGAGACTTCCTATCATTCTTTCCTTTTGCGATCAGCTGCGTCCTTTCCTGGGCGAACCGGTGTTTCTGCCTGTTGAGGTCCTGCAGACTTTGCTCTGCTTTCCTGTTCATCTCAGCCTGGCTCTGGAGGAGCTCTTGTTCTTTTTCTTTCAGCTTGGCTGAGCTCTCTGCACACTGTTCTTCAAAGGACGTCTTTTCCTGAGTTATTTTAGTGATCAGATCATCCTTTTCCAGGATGACCTGGCTCACTTTCTTGTCCGTCTCCTCCTGCAGAGTTTTGATCTGGGCGACGAGCTCCTCCTCTCTTACACGCCAGCGTTCCTCCCACTCTGCATTCAAGGCCATCAAATTTTTCTTGGAGGCGTCTTTGACGGCTTTAGTCTCATTCTCCCAGGTCAGTGTGATCCTGTCGTTCTCTTCTTTCCAGAAGGCAGTGACCCGGTCGTACTCTCCCTTCCAGTATTGCGTGACCCTTTGTGTCTCCATCTCCTGTTCACGGAGAGCGTTCTGAAGGGAGCGGATCTCTTTCTCTTTCTCCTGGACTTTTTTGGCTCTTGCTGACTCTAGAGCCTTCATCAGTTTTCTCTTCTCCTGCTCCCAACTCAGCTCCTTGGCGGCCATCTGCTCCTTCAGGGCAGCATTTTGTGAGGCCAGTTCCTTGTTTTGTTTCTTTGCTTGCTTTCGGGCTTTTTTAAGGTTGGGTGCATGCTGGCTGTCCTGGTTTGGGCCAGGTCGAGCAGGGTCTTCATTCAGCTCTTTTGACTGAAACACACAATGTACATGTAATAAGTAAGAATTCTGAATATAGACAAAATGACAGGAGATCTTTTACTTTAATATGTATTTACACAGAGAAAAATAAAACTGTAGCCCTGACAGGTTTACGATAAGAAGTGAAAAGTCTTTTGACTTTTTAACTAAATCTTTTTAGAAATCTTTTTTTACTCGGGTATGTTATAATACAAAGGTGAAACAGAAATCACATTGTAAAAAAAGGTTTTAATATCTTTATATAAAACATTAAAAAATATATTAAATTAACTGCAACTGTGGTTAAAGCTTTAATGTGATAATAAACCTCTCATCGCAAACATTTCATCTTATTTAAATATAGACTCAGTAGTTAAAGTCACATTTGCACAGCAAATTACACAAAATGCAGAAAAATCATCTTGCATGCCCTCACCATTCACATTATAGCAACACAAATGTAAAACACAAAAATCAAAACCAAAACTTTTAAAACAACTGCAAAACAATATAATGAAATGAATTCAGTCTTCTGGTATTCCGGCTGATAATGTGAAAAAATATCCCCTTTATTAAAAAAAAATGATGTCAAGTTTGCTGACAGTAGGTACAACAGGTGAAAAAACAATAAAACGATAAGTGTGTGGGCCTAGATCGACGCAAGGTTGAAAAAAGTCTGCTGAAATGTGTGTCTGAGGAAATCTTGCCTTGTTTTTGGAGCTGTCCTCTGCTTCCATGTTTCCCGAACAAAGCGGTACTGGAGTAATACTGCTACAGTCGTTGCTGCAGTTTCGTTTTACGATTGAAATCTTCTTGGTAGAACTCATTCTGAGTAGGTTTTGGTCTGTTTTCAGTGAGACAAGTTTCTCTGTTGAAGGTCAGGCTACAACTGACTTTAGGGTGTCAGGATTTTAGACAAGGAAAGACTCAACTTCTAGAATGTGACGTCACAAACGATGCAAATTGATTTAGAAACAAACATTCTACCAAACATGGCTCCACCTGAACCTCAGCTCTGTTAAGAACAGTCTTATGGCTGTTGATGTAAAAAACTATTAATTATATGTCTGTAAAGTACAGCAGTGCACCTAACAGTGGGGAATTGACTCTGCATGCTGCATAAAGTAAATGCATGTAGCTTGTAGCATGCTATCATATTCAAAATGAATGGTATGGTAAAGTTAACATGCTGAGCAATTTGCTTTAAGCACCACTGCATCCAAGCATGGCCTCATACTATAGACTAAAGGTATATAGACTATAGATAGATAGAAACTATACTGTGGATAGATGCCTTGTTTAAAACATCATAGACCGATTTTGGACAACTTTAGGAAATTAAAACAATATAGTCATAAACATAAAGTCAGAAATTGGCTGATAATTTATTTGCAACAAGCTATTCAACGTAACAGTTGGCTTTTCTTGTGACTGTAGCCTTTTATTTTGTGTCATAACTCTACATCAGGATTAAGAAAAGCGTAAACAATCGACTGTTGTGGTTCTCTATTTTCGTTTTATTTCTACATGCTCCAAGACTGAAGATGTTCCATTCCCACTTAGCTCCTTTACATAGTAGTTACTGCATGATGTAATCTTTCCTAGAGGATAAAGGATGTTTTAAAAACTGACACCACTTTTCCTCCATGCCTCTGGCATCGTCTCACTCTCCTAGATCTTGTTAAACAAACTAGTCAGAAACCATACTGCCATCTTTAGTCACCTTAACCTGCTGCCTAACCCAGCATACAAGTCCT
Source organism: Anabas testudineus (assembly GCF_900324465.2). NCBI lineage: Eukaryota > Metazoa > Chordata > Actinopteri > Anabantiformes > Anabantidae > Anabas > Anabas testudineus. Next base: position 9,062,557 of record NC_046614.1, on the reverse strand, counting down.
CATATGGCCTTTGTTTGGTCTTCACCTTACGCTGCATCTTATACCCGGACACACGTGGAGTCCTCATCCCACTTTTCACTTCCCTGATGACACACCAAGTACCCTCATGTCTGTATCCCTGAACACCTCCTGACCCCTCAGAGCCTGTCTCACCTCCTCCCTGAAAACTACACACCATTCTTCCTTTCTCAACTTTTACCACTTTGTCCTCTGCTCTGCCTTAGTCCTCTTCATCTTCCTCCACCATATTCATTTTACACACCACCATCCTGTGTTCTCTGGCTGCACTCTCCCCTATCATTTTTTTCCAGTCACTGATCTCCTTCAGATTACAACGTCGGCACAAGATGTAGTCCACCTGAGTGCTTTTATCTCTGCTCTTATATGTCACGCTATGTTCCTGCGTCTTCTGGAAGAAAGTATTCACTACAGCCATTTCCATACTTGCAAAGTCTCCCACCATCTGTCCTTCTACATTCCTCTCCTGAAGAGCAAACCTGCCCATTACAATCTCATGACGTCTGTTCCTTTCACCAACAGGTCCATTGAAGATGAACTGATTCTGATCCTTTTTGTAATTAAAAATCCTGCCACGTGTGTACTCATAAATACACTGTTATTGTAAAATGTAACACAAACACATTACATTAGCTAAGTGATTTGAAATGTCTAAACCTAGATAAATGTTTGGCAGGAAGTCTTCAATGTGGTAATACAGTACATGTTGCCAGCTATGCCAATAGTCTTTCACCTGGAGCCTTAAGTTGTTATTCTGAAGCTGCATTATTAGTGTAGTATGTTTGGCAATAACTCTTAACTCGTGTGTGCCTTGTCAAATAGACTTTGTACTGTGTCTTAATCTATTTCTAATGTCTCTGAAGTGCCATTGCTTCGTTACATACGTTGTCATCTGGAACACTAAAGGACATGTCAAGCATAATTTAGAATATACCCTTGACATATCTGAATAGAGGAAGATAAATATATGGAAGGGACATTTACAAAGTTACACTATCACCAACCAGCAATCTGTATCATTTGGTGGTTGATTAGCATGCCATATTTTTGTCAATGCTCATAACTGCTTAATTTCTACATTATTTTCTGGCAGACAGAGTCAAGCAGCCATGATGCCTCTCCTTCTATTCCTATGTGTCTTTGTGTCAGGCTTCATCACTTCATTCAACCTTGGGAAACATCCTGAGGCAATTGAGAGACTTGGCCATGGTGAAAATTCCTTTTGGAGATTCCCACCATCCCAGCAGCATATGGACACATGCTTACAAGCCACCTCTCCCATCATCCCTCTTTCTGTCCCATCCTCAGTCAAACCCCACACTCCTTCTACCTCCACCCTCTGCATCTCAAAGAGGGCCCAAAGCACAGCTGTAATTATAATCCAACACGCACCCCTTGCTCTGTCACATGCCACCCGAGCCAAAGAATGCCAAAGTGCCCCCACACAGGGATCTCCATTCATTTTCTGGATGCCCGAGATTAATCTCCTCATGCAGCATATTAAAAACTCTGTGGCACACTCACATCCACCCATGCTTCGTTCTACCTCCATTTAGTGGCCTGGCAGGGTGGACTAGGGATATGGGGTTTATGGCAGCTGGAGGCAACAGAGAGGGAGGTTGGTAGCTTGGGATTGCTGGATGGGTTGTTCCAGTCTTAATTAAACTGGAGCAGGTTCTGGAATATGTGGACATTAGCTAGCACTGATGCTGCTACAAGCTGTTGCTGGCTATGGTTGGTGTACAGCAGCTGATCGCTGTATGGTGCTGTCTATGCAGGGCTACGTGAGATGCAGTACTTCATGTGACTCTCTGGCAGATTTTCTCAACATAAATGTGAATGAGTATAATTAGATTTATGGAGAAAATTTGAACAACTTGACAAATTGATAAAATGATAGCAGGCTAATGCCTCGGTCCCTCAGCTCAGACACAATCAGATGTCGTTTGGATTGTTAACGCAACCAGATGGTATGTATTTAAGTCACTGTGCTCTGCCATCTGATGGTGGTTGCAAGCTAGTTTTACTGTGCATGCGTATTGTACAGTATATGTGTGCGTGTGTGTCTGTCTCTTCTTTTATTTGACTCAAAGACAGTAAGTGACAAGTACAGTACAGTTCTTCATGCACAAGAAGTAGTTTATTCCAGGCTTGGAGGGCATGCTACAAGAATTTTAAACCATCTGAACATTTACAGAATATTTGGATTTCTCATTCTTTTTGCTTTTTGCTTCCTTTACACCTACAGTAGGAGAGAAAGAACCCAAGCGGGCTTTCTGATGTACAGCAGAGTGTGAAAACACAAGGCAGCAGTATACACAGTACATAAATCCAGTCTAGCACAGACTCCACTGCTCCATCTAGCACTGGAGCCATTCACTGCTGTATACAGACCTCTGTTTTTTTCACAAGAGGAGGAACGCTTCGGTTTATGCTGACCCAGGTCTGATCAGAAATGATGTATAGCAGGCACAACAAGCAGAGAACTATAATCGCCTGCCCCAGGCTTTAATACTGTTTCTCCCTTTCAATTCAGAGGTCAATTACCGGTAGGTTAAAGACATCATTAAACTGGTGTTTCCTGAAGTGCCTCTTGCTCCCTGTCAAAATAACTTATGATGCATTGACAGGATTGATTTTAAATAGAGACCAACAGCATGCCCAGAAAACCTCGGCACAGGCATCTATTTTCATTATGCATCACGTTGTGTCTCCAACAAATCTTTCTCTCTGCTTAGACTGAACATTGGTGATTTGTCATTGTGGCTTTTTTTCACTTTCGCTTTCATACATTTTCACAATCCAGAATCTCATCGGTGGACTAGGCTGGAATTCAGCTGGCACAGGATCTTTGATTTTGATGGAGGTTTCCTGCCCAATTATCTGTTGCTTTGTGTGTGTGTGTGTGTGCGTGTGTGTGTAATTTTATTGCGTGCTTAAATTCATGTGTGTGTGTGTGTTTTTCAAAAATTAGCCAAGCCATTAAAGTCCTATCTGTATGTGAACCTCAGTGGGTAGTGATGGCAATACACTGCACTGACAAACTGAACCATAATCTGGCCCCCTCTACCGGGTCAGCCATGATGAGCTGGCTGTGGAAAACGTGATTGTGGAAGAGTCTCTGTGCAGTGCCATATTCCCATGTCCCCTCTACTATTTTTGTTTGCTGCTTACGAAATCTAAACCGGGCTAGGCTGCAGATCCTCTGCCTCCTCATTAATATGCTGGATCTTTAATATTTAGGGCAGTCAGTGTTACATCTTAAGCTATTCCTACTGTTTAGTTCACATTTTTAGTATGCTTTGCTAAATCCTGATGCACCTGACCGCTTCCAGCTGTTTTCCATAATCCAACCTAGGCACTGAAAGGTCCTCTTATCATAGGTACAGATACACCTGGAGCTTTACAAATTCAGAATGGAATAAATATAGAAAATAAAAGTATCAAACATCAGTTACAGGGTTTTAACCCAAAGGAACCCAAAGCAGATATCAGTAGATTTCTGGTATTTAATTAAATCTAACACATTTGTAGACGAATAAAGGACCATTAGGATTAACATCACTGTGCACCTTTGATCTGAAATTGGAATTTTCTTTTTCTTTAAGCAGGACAGATGGAACAGGATCTCATTAAAAATGGCCGTGCATGGTAGTGCATGCTGGGAGCTTTTCCAGTGGCAACCACTGATCTTTGACACTGGAGACATAGAACAGGGCTTAATGAATTCACTGAACAAAGTGACTGAGATTAGTGAGTGAAGGAGAGAGAAAGGGAGCGACAGATTAAAAAATGAAGAGAGAGGGGGAAAGAATCAGGGAGGTTTAAGGGAATGGGGTTATAAAAGAGCGGGATGAAATGGCAGTGTTCTTTTTCCTTCTGGGATTGTTTGTGTCTTTGTGAAGCTATGCCAGATTGGTGAACCCAAAGGGAGGCACCTATATATGTGTTTCTCTTTCTCTCTTACTCTGTGAGTGGGAAAGAGAGAAGGAAAGAAAATGTATACTAAAATATAAGATGCAGAATATTTTGAGTGGATGTATATGCGTCTATGTGTGTGTGCGTGTGTGTGTGTGTGTATCAAAGTTCAGCCTTAATTATTACTGCATAGCAGCTCAAAGCAGGAAGTCGAGCCAAGCCTGAAACAAGCCATGCTGAACCAGACTAAACCAAGCTTGGACCAATCCTGCTCAACATGCTTTGTGCTTTAAGCCCTGGCTAATTGGGCCAGAAGCAAGAAAAAGCCCCTTCCCAGCTGTGACATGCACTGGACTGGGAAAAGAGAGGATGCGAGACAGGAAGAAGAGAACAAGGCAGGGGCAGAGAGAGATGATTTTCCCTCCAACTATTTACATAAGCCCTCGTTGGATCTATAATATTATGTATTCTTAGCTTTTTTTTTTTAAATATATTCTCTGTATTCCTTATGCACAACCTTTTTTTACTGGCTCAGCTGGTAGGGAAGCCCAGATGTTGCATTCGCATGGTTGCTCTCTCTGAGTTAAAAGCAATGTCTAGAGACTATCAACAACCAGGCAATCTGGCCAACTAAATAGGACCGTGTGGAGAGGCCTGCACTGGTTATTGCATCCTGTATTTCTGCCAGTCTGTCAATTTAAAGACAGGGATTGGGTGTCTCAAGTCCACCTACCAGCTGTTTTCAGCAGCAGGGGGCCCCCTAGCCTTGCCATGAGGATGGCAATCGGATGCAAAATAATTGAATGCCTGCCCCACAGTACCATGGATTTCATCATCCTATTAGCTGCAAATGGCTCTCTTTCAGATCTTCTTTTTGACCCTGATATGTGATCTTTATGTTCTTCCTATAAGGAGCCCAGTATATATTATGTAGTGCTGCCATATCCAATACAAATTGTGTCTCTCGGGCAATGAGTTTGTTACATTATAGAGTCCTCTGTGTTTCTACTTCTAACATTTTTAAAACAAGATGTTACAGCTGATTGCAAGGTCTCAGTGCATATACAGTGTGTTTTGTACTGTATAGCCATGGGTGTGCAGCTTGGGGCAAGGGGGGGGAGCTTGCAGACAGATAGACCAACACACACAAACATGCACATATGTATTCACTGCAGGCCTCTCTGCTCAGCTTTTCACTGGCTGAGTGACAGCATGACTACTGCATGCAGTCTCTCCATTATTCAACAGCATTACAGGGAAAAAGGAGAAAGCACATATGAGAACAGAAACACAGAGAGAGAGAGAGGGCGAAGAATAGGCTGTTTGCATTCACCCATGATGTTGGATGTTTGCAAAATAACCGAGGAATCTGTCTATATCTGAAGATGCCATTTACTTTGCAAAAAATAGACAAATGAGAGAGGGAACATTACAAGCAAGAACAGACAATGATAAAGAGAAAGTGAAAAATAGACAGAACGAAACAATTTACAAAGAGGAGGGGTGCCAGTCACAAATTATTATAAATTAGGGTCTTGACGGCAGCAGGCAAAAAAGCAGCATTAGCATCAGCTAAACATGTGCATGTAACCGAATTTGACACAAAAACAAAATTCGCCCATCTTATTTTCGATCTTCATGTCTCTCTGGAGAGTTTGAGTTATCTCTGACCTCAACTCAGGCTATATTTTGGATAGGAGAGGAGACCTGCAGACATTGAGTATGATGAGAAAAGGCTCCATATCAGCATCTTCTGATATCCTGTCTTAAATTAAAGATAAGCTGGGGTGATATCCTCCTCTGTAGCTGATCGAGGTGATTAAAAGCTTGTTTAGATAAACCTTTGCATTTCCACCTTCCAGGCAAACATCTCTGTGTTCTTCTTCTTCTTCTTTTTTTTTTTTTTACAGCCATTGCCTTAATCTTGTTTTTGTTTTATGGTCAAAGCTAAGAAAAAGGGAAGGATTGATGGAAAGGTTCAGCAATTTAATAAATTTGAGGGCTATCTGGAAGTTGAGTCATTGCAAGTGGGTTTCTTGTGTTTTTCACAGGTTTGAGGTGGACTGTATTTATCCTTCAGAAAAATATCATGATATAGTGATATCAAAATCACAGATACCATAACAGGAAACATTATCCGAATGAATTGAATTGAAAGCTATTTGCACATCATTATCTTAAAGCTATATACACCAACCCTGCTGTGTGCATTTATAGAAACAGCACAACGATTTTTCAACTCTAAAATAAGAGCTGTACAAAAACTAGTTGTGATGATGGTGTTTTGGCCTGGGCATGGGCCTTTAAAACCAGGGAGTAGTATGTCTTATTTGCTGATACTTGCTTGCAGGTCTCTGAAAGACCTCAGGTATCTAAGAATATTAAATCACAGTTCCAACCAAACTTATGAGAAGTTTTCCTGTAGCAAGACTTTCTATTTTTTTCCTTGTTTATCTTTTCTTCCTCATCATTCACTGTATCCTCATCATTATTCTCCCATTTAGCTCTCTAAAACAACCACAAACCATTTATGCTGAACAATGTTAGCCTAAAATAGGCTTTTGTGTCTGTGAAAGGCCAGTCTGTAATTGTGTATAATTGAGAACACTGTACACAATGCATTTGTGTGATTTCATATTAGTCCTCTTGAATACACATAGCTCCAAGTCTGAGTGGTTCAGATTGGATCGTAACAATAAGACCTACTCTACTGTGCAGTAATTATGCAAATGCAATGCATGTTTCAATCAAATCGTGTACATAAAGCACACTCATAATGATTTGAATTAATCACAAGGCATTTAAGAAACTTACCACAAATGATTGAGTGCAATGAAGAACAATTTGGGTGATGTTATGAGGAATGGTTTTGCTAGTATAATCAAAGAAACAAAACAATGTACCAGAATTAGTTAACAAGCATTAAGTCTATTTCTTCTGCCTGATTGCATCTTATCTTCTTATCAAACGAAAACTCATTTGATTTTTTTTTTAGATGCATTAGAAGAGGTCATACTTTGTTGATGGTGTGTCACTAACTGTTTTGACTTTCTGGAGAATTATAAAGCAACGCAATACATGACGCTTTATGGCTTCTAAGCATTTTCAATCTTTCCCAATAACTGCTGATAACAGCATGCTTTTCATCTATATTCCATTTTCCAAAGCTCAGAACGAGCCACGTACAAGCTGTTCTGTCAAGACGGGCCAGCTGTTGCCAGGTCTCAGACAGAAAAGGTTCTTTTCTCTGAGGACAACATGCTATTCACCTGGGTCCTCTACAATGATGAGTCTTGATCCAGGAACCCAGTGTGTGGCTGAGGCTAACGGGGCTGCCCACTGGGACCTTACGAACAAAGCTAATGCTAATAGATGTGCATTAATATTCATTTATGTTTATACTGTTATTTATGTCTGTGTTAATTGTGCGGGATACCAGCTGTTCAGTTCAGCCACACGTGTTGTGGATTTTATAATTGATAAAATGTAGCTGAGCAAACCAGCACTAGATTTTAAAGGTTCTGCTTCATGGTTAATGATGTAGGGTTGTGATGTGTGTAGATAGATAGATAGATAGATAGATAGATAGATAGATAGATAGATAGATAGATAGATAGATAGATAGATAGATAGATAGATAGATAGATAGATAGATAGATAGATTCTGTGTATATAAAATATGCATGTATAAAAATACTGATCAGAATTTCAACCTGAAAAAGAATATATTAAAATTGAAAAATGAATTGATTGATTCAGGATTCTGATTCAAATTTATGCAGAAGACCATTTACACAGACAGTTTTAGGAGACGGTTGACAACATTTTCAAAAAATGGGCTTTAGAAATATTTTTTTTTGTGATAGTTTATCTTTTCTGAAAGAATATTTTCTGTTTGCCTGAGCATGAAATATCTGGCCCCAAGCACATGACTTTTGAGTCCAAAATGCAACTAACAATGCTGGTTTTGCAAAGCCATAGTGTATTTTTTATATTTCTGTGAGTTAGGGTTAGAGTTAATGTTAGGATTACGTTAAGGGGTTGAAACTAATTTCTTTGCAGCTGACAAGAGGTATGAGCAAATCCACAAGGTTTTTGCTTTATAGTGCCTGAGCAAAACCCATTGGAATTCCAATGTCACAAAGAAAATATCAGGGGTGGAAAAAACATTTCAACGTCTTGACCCTGAGGGGGAAATTAAAAGAGTAAATCCCACATTCCTTCGCTGTCTTATCTCACAAGTGTTCCCTTTAACTAGATTTTTTTTTTGTCACTTCAAATCCAATACTGTATATCATGGCCACACATTTCACACAAATGTCGATTTCAGATAGTAGTGAGGCAGCCTTGCTTTGCGATAATCATTAATTTCAATGTGTGGGTTGCAGAGCACAGTATATTTGTGGAAAAGTTTTAGTTTGTGTAATCATCATCGTTGTAAAGCTTTTTGGTCTTTTTTTGTTTGTTTTCATGAACACAAGTGGAGCAAAGAGACAAGTTGAACCTGTACACACATGGAAGACCTACACATTTTATTGTAAAAACAAAATAATGAGTGTAGAGTAATTAAAGATTAAAACTGCAATAATGAATTTTGTGATAACCATTGCTCAGCGACAGTTTTTTCCTAATGAAAAGCGCAGCAACGCCATTTCAAACATGACTCCTGCCTTAGCTGAAATCCTGTGGCGCTATGATTGGATGACACACAAATCTGGTGTCTCAACCCCTGATGCGTAATTTATGGAAAAAGCAGAAATCCTTTATGCACTCAGGTGTCTGGCTGTGTGTACTAATCAAAAGATGTGCGGTGACAGAATAGAGCAGGACGAGGCACTTGATGTTTTGTCAGTTGGAGTGGCACTGGGAGACGCAGGAATGTGGTACGATTCATCATTTAGGTGCTTGTATCAAAGAGAAAATACACTGGTGCACTGGAGAAAGGGGGAGCAACAGAGAGACTGTGTGCCTGGCTGTGTGTGTGTGTGTGTGTGTGTGTGTGTGTGTGTGTGTGTGTGTGTTATGTAAGCATCATTTTTGAAAGATTCACAGGGAGTCAAAGTTGATAAAGTTTTTTTTCTTGGAGTGTGACAAAGTAATAGATAGGTTAATAGGTGTTTCAACAGCACTTTACTGAACTGTGGTTTCTGTGATGACCAGACACAAATGTGCTCATCACTGTCCTTATGAGTCAGACTCATTTATTTTCTCTGGTACGCGAATCAAGCACAATCAACTGGGTGTTTTTTGCTTATTCAGATGGAGTATTTGCTGCCACAGTGGGAGAAAAAGGATAATGACATGAGAGAAAGAGAGAGACCAAAGGCAGAAATATCGACGCGTCATATTAATCTGCTCCGACTTGCTCAGAGTTTGAATTTATATTTGGATCCTTCTAATTTGAACCCTTTATGTCTGAGTTAAAAGCATGTTGATATTTAAAATGTATAACCTGATATTTAAGAATGTGTACCGTACGGCATGTAGCATAGTGAACCTAGTGAAGTATTTAACCTTCCCTGTATTCACCGGTTAGTCCTTCCCTTTGTCTGTCTGCCATGTAGCGTAAAACATGTAATGCACAGTTTAATCTCACTGAAGACAGCTGCTTGCTGTGCAATAAAAGTAAAACCACGAGCGTAAAGGTGCTGTGCTATGTAGAAATGAGAATTAGCTGTTGATTATCATCTGTGTTTTTCCACTGTGTCTACCACTTTCACATCACGTGTAATAACGTATTGTTTGCTGCAGGCTTAACTTACAGTAAATGAGACTTTCTATAAGACTGGATAAAGCTTTTGTCGAAATTGTTCATCTATTGGCCATTTAAAATAACTATTCATTTCAAATTTGCAGTGGACATACTCTGTCACCTGGAGCTGATATCACATTAATATGACGCATTCACCCACTCCAGCGGGGTGGGGGTGGGGGGGGGTGGTGGGGGGGGGGGGGGGGGGGGGGGGGTATGACTTTCACTTTTGGTGGATTAGGTTCCACTGAAATGAACCCAAGACAGCAGCAAGAGAGAATTTGACAGCAGCTATCTCTCTTAAACAAATGTACCAGACTCTTGGGATAAATGGCCTAAAATCTGGGAAAAACTCAAACTCTGTGTTACTACAAGTTTTAAATTCCCCAAATGAGCTTCTGCAAGACATCTCACAGCTGTCAACTTCCTGCTAACTTTCCATCACCTTTACATACCCGGGGGATAGTTAGGCTTAAACCTGCAAAGGATTACTGGATTTACCTTTGCAGACAGAAGTATTTCATTGGAAACATAGATGTGAATCTGTCAGTTTGACCAAGTATTCTTAATAATGGCTGCTCTGGAATCAATGTGCTTAATAAATAGCATTTTATAGAGCCTGACCTCAAGGTCTAAGCTGATGAGTGCATTTGTCTGAGTGAGGGGGTAGACAATAAAAAAGCTAATCTCACTATTATCATCAGGCGCGTGGAATCCGATACAGAAAGTGAGTGAGACAGGCGGAGAGAGAGAGAGAGGAAATGAAGACAGAAGACCATGGGTATTTTGGTCATTATTTACACAAAGTCCAAATAAAGAAAGAGAAATGAATTCTGCCATGGTACAGTGACCACAGATAATACAACATTTTCTTTTCATGCTCAGTCATATCAGCTGCTTTACACCACAACGACGGTGGTTTTCAATGTGGAGATAATGAAATCATTGCAGTATAGCCTTAGTTTAGTGTAGTAGGGTATTAGCAATATTTATGAGCAAAATCCATACAAGTGTTTGGCAAACTTGTAAAAGCATCGTTGACAGTTCAAACTGATGGAAAAATATTGAGACAATTTTGAATCTGAGTTTCTGTAGAGGCAATGATTGCAACCGTGGTGGGAGATGACAAAGTCATTGCCTGCCTGTGGAGACAGACAAAAACAACTCCAATTCTGGTGCTTTCTTTTAGACCTCAGTTTTCATCTACTTCATCCATTTTAGATTACACAGTGTAGTTAAAATGCTCTTGTTTCTTCACTTGATAGCTCTTATTAAGAGAGGCGTAACATGCCAAACGATGGCTACATACTATCCTAAAAGACTGAGGCCAAAATCCCCCTAGGCATTCCCACCAACCGATGGCACAGGACATTAAAAACAAACTATATTGTTCTTGCACTGTACGCCAGGCTCACTACACAGCACAGAAACACACAGGGTTTGGAAAGGCTAAAAAGATACACCACTAATATAAACATTGGAAATATCAAGTATTTTTTTGCCAAGCATAAAGACAATGTCAGTATGTTGAAAGAGATCCCAGTCACAATCTGCCAGAAAAGTTTAGCAAACTGTTGATGTGAACATCAAGCAGACAAGAAAAAAATAATAAATACTCTGCTAATCTCGCTGTCAAGAAAATAATGTGCGTATTAGGTTATTTATTAAAAGACTATAACACGGAGGTTGAGCGCTCCATGTCTGGTGGATTCTCCACCATATTATTTATGCCAGCAGGTGAAAAATCCGACTTAGATCTCAAACTGAAAAAAAAATCCCTCTCTCTGCTCTGACATTTGAGGTTATTATGCATATTCTCTCTCCAATCATTTAAACGAATATGTATTTCCAACACCTGTCAGCATATGTCCCTAGCCACCACTGCAGCCGTCCTGTTTTAAAGGCAGCCCCTGGAAATGCCCTACATTTGCCCTACAGGTGCTTCTTATACTCAGTCAGCCAAACCCTCCACTACCACCCCACCTGAGGGTCATTCATCTGTGTAAGTAATCAAGTGTTTGCACAGGAACGACTTTGGTGATCGGGCTGAATTTTGAAAGATAAATCAATTTTCAAAGTTTAATATTTAAGAGAAGAGACAGAGTGAGGCATTGTTGAATAATGCATTTGGTTATTTAGAGTTAGAGACAGAGGGAGCGCCCGGCTTGGCTCCAAGCCGGAGGATATGAGAGCTCCAAAACAGTCCACTAATGAAAAGGAGACATCTTCCTCTGCCCTCTCGTTTGAATTTCATAACTCAGAAACGTGCACATGCAGTCTTTCTCTCCTTCTCCTCCTTTCTTCTTCATGCGCACACATGCATTCAGATTTATCTATGACTGAGGCTTCTATTGCCGCTGCAACTGACTCACTCTCATTTTGAACAGCTTCTTTCTAGTTTGGCTTCTCGTGGGAGAATATTTGGAAGAATCTGACTTACACAGTACTATTTAGAGAGCAAATGGGATTTAATGCAGTATGAGCTTAATGTTATATATACAATCATTACATTTTTGGGGAAATGTTATAGGTTATAGGTGCAAAGGATCCTTTCACAAATGTGCAAAGTTTAGCATAGAAGTTGTAGAACGGTGGTTTGGGTTGATGGTGGGAATACAAAAGACAGAAAATCCACAGTTTGCAACTAGAGTCTGGTAGAGTTGTATAAAATAATCAAATAAATAAAGTATAGTTATATATAATAAGGTAGTGTTGTATAGTAGTATTGTTTGAATTGTCTGTAAATGCTAGGGAAAGCATCTTAACTTGTCCACTACTGCTGTAAAATACACCCAAATAGCATGGAAACTGCACACGATTGTAGTGTAATTGTCATATTTGCAATGTCCCCCATCTCTCTGAAGAGCGTGTTGTCATGTGAATAGAGCTCGGTTTTGTTTCTCAGCATGCATCGCTCCTCTCATTTCTGTCCTTTTAACTTTATCTCTCTCTGCTGATCCCACTGTGCAATCAGATATGCAATTGTTACCGTTTCTTTAGACAAAAACATGTTTTGAAGCAAGTTGGCTGCTGAAGATGAGTCCCCTGAAAATTACGCAATTGTGCGTTAATTGCTTCTTCTTTTCTGCTCTAGTACAACATACTCCTCATCTCTCCTCAATCTATCTACCCTCCTTCTTAATACAGAGGAAGAATAGAGGAAGAAAACAAAATGAAGCCTGCGTCTTTTGACCCTCACCACTCTGTCCTTTCCACACTACAACTAATGCAATTGAATCGGTTTGATCCACTGTGACATTTTAGGCTCAGTCTGAATATGTATGTTTTCATTGACAGGGTGCAATTTGTATAGCTAAGATAAATCCTCAGTGTCTTGTTAGTTTGGCTTCTGTGGCATCATCCACTTGGAACTTTATGTCCTGTTATTCTCATTGCGTTGTCCAGTGGGCCTGGTTAAGTTATACTGTATCCTATGAAAAATCAATAAGCGCCTTGAGAAAGAAAAATATTACGGTCTCGGGCCATAAAGAACAGAACAGAAATTGTGAATAACTCATTTAGATAAAATATTAAACATTTAATTGTTGTTTGTCTGCACAAGGCATACGGTATAACCCTTGGTAAATATGAATAAATACACTCCCTGACCACTTTGTTAGGTACACCTGCACAATCTAATGCAATCCAATACAGCGGCTATGCAATGAATTCTACATTTACAAAGTCACAATTACTAATTTTTTGTTTTGTGTGATAATTGTACTACTGTTTATTAATGAGTGGGTGGCATCTAGCATCAGCTAGTGTTTTCTAGTTAATGCTGGTGAATTATTAGTATGAGAAAAACCACCTATGGTGTAGCTTGTACTCAATCATGATGCAGTATATTTCTAAAAATGTATTCTTGCCTTTATTCAGTGAACTAGCTCCTGTATAGCTTCTGGTGCTGTTAAAAGCACACATGTTGTATGTTTGTCTCATGTCTCTCTGTGTGTAGCAGGTTACTGAAGTCTGAACACAGTGAAAACACATGGAGAGAGATTGCTCTCCTGCCAGCTTGACTGATCAGAAGCTCCCTGGTGGATGCCTCTAGATAAAGTGAAGAGGAGGATATAAGGGAGTGGGAGTTAGGCTGGCTGCCGATGGATTAGCAGCCATGTTTACCTACTGGCTGATTTAGTCTACTGGAGCTGCCTGAGAATGATTTATTGATAATGAGGCAGGTGGGGAGAGTATTAGAAAGTGTGATGTATAGGACGAAAAGAGTCACAGAGAAAACCAGGGTGGGTGAGTCAGAAGTGTCGTGTGAGAGACATAAGAAAAGACATGACGCAAAAGAAGCAGCATGTCTGGATTCAGTAGATACATAGCTCAGTGTCTTCAAGTCAGAAAACAGGTGTGTACATTTCTTGTGTGCATGCAAGCCCATAAGAAGGCTTCTTCTCCTCTGCAACAGGAGACACTGGAAGGTAGAAGGCAACCCAGATCTGTCATAAACACACCATAGTACCATTCAGTGAGTGTCCCTCCAGGGTGAAGGGAGCAGGAAAGGCATGATGGAGGAGGATGAATGGAACAAAAGGAGGTGCACACACCTCTCAGGGCCTCACCCTGCCATTCTGATTTCTGATGACTGGTCTCATTGTGGAGCAGGGGATGGGCTTTTAGGGCATATCAGACAGAGAATATGACACAAGTGGTTGGTGTGATGTAGGCTGCCAATGAAGGAGTGGGTGCAGTAAAAATGTTGATTTTTAGTGAATTCGCGGTGTAATGGGTATGGGTTTTAAAACGGTATCATTAAACCTTTTCCTCAGAAGCATCCAACCATAAACCCCATAAGCTGAATTTACTTTCAATACGGATCTTTAATTAAACAGGCTGTGTAACTTACTTACAGTAAAAGTAGCTGGTTATAAAGCCATGAAACCGTCTCATTCAACACATTCACAGGGCAATATGTAGCTAAAGGCTGTAGCAGCAAACCCCCTGCTTACACAGGCTAATTTTACTGCTTACAATTTAAACTTTTCATTTATAGACAAGACAGGGTTTTTTTGTTTTGTTTTGTTTTAAGTCATCAGATGTTACAGGGTCTCACTGTGAATTGAGAATTTGGATGTACTGTAAGTGCACACAATAGGAAATGACAGAATAGAAACAGCTAATCCCAGGTCTATCTCAAGTCCATTCACATGCATCCATGTTTCCCTCACTCATGGAAGAGATGCAAGAGAGTGGAATCGCGGAAACACATTTGTGGAGAAATGCATGTCTTTCTTCCAAAAGTCATCTCCTACACATAAAGCAATATGTGTTTCTGGTCCCATATGCAGCATAGGAATTAAGTAAACATATCTCATGTCAAACTACATCATGTCTGCAGAAGCCAATACACAAACCTTCTATAGTGCAACTTATCCACTATGCAAATATTCTAAATGCAGAATTTAAGTTATTCATTTCTTAACTTAACTTTGTTTCCTGTAACTGAGAGGTGATATACAATCTATTATAGATTATTTTTGTCCCTTCTCTCGTAACTGGCCATGTGTTTGAATGTTAATTAACGCTTGTCTGAGAAAACATACAAAACCAAGTTGGTAGTGTGAGGCTGATTGATTAATATGAGCTGGAGGATTGAAAATAACATATAATCATACACTGATCCAGTAATTATGTCCCTGGTGTTATTTATTACTTGAAGGTGAAACACTGTGTAATTTTATCATGCTGCATCATTGTAGCTTCCAGTAGACCACGCACACACACACGCATGCACAAAGGGCATCTGAATTTTATTTGCATTATCCTCAAAGATGTCTTCGAAATATGTGTACTGCCAATATCGTCTCTTTCTGTCCATCCTGTGCTGTTAAAATAGGCAGCAGAGATATTAAATGAAGGGGTAACAGACATGGACAGATATAGAAGAGGAAGGAAGAATAATGCACACACACACATACACACACATACACAAGATACACACATGCTTCATTCTCAGTGGGGATCTCTTTATTATTAAAATGTCTAGTGGTGCCCTCTAGACCCTTCTCCATCACATCACCTGACATGCTATGACTAGTGCTCATTAGTTGCACTAATCCTCCCCCCCCCCCACACACACACACACATAGACGCTCTCCCCCTCTCTCTCAGGTGACTGGTCATAGTGGATATAGCCTTTGCACTATTGTTGTTGAGCTCCTGTTGATTGATATGCTAAAACATACTGCTGCTAAAAGCTCACCAACAGAACAGTAATCAGATTCAGGGAACTAGCACCCACTTCACACCTGTTGTGATGATGTGGTGTGTTATCGGCGTTGTGTTTAGATCTGATGAACTGTAGCTGGTATTAAAATGTGATTTGCTTTCTGATGTAATTCTTTCTTAGTGTGTTTTTTGTAGCAAACACCAGTTGATGTACAGTATTACACTATTCTTCTCTAAAAAGCTATAAGCTTAGATGGAGAGGTGCATGCGACAGGCTTTTGTTCACCTTGCTTATTTTCATATGAAAGAAAAAAGACATTGTGAGCTCACCAGGTGTCGTACCTATGTGGACCTAAGGGGGAAAGCACCTATAGGAAAATGAAGGAAAATGTTTGTGTTTCAGCAACCGAAACTGTAACTACACCTACTGCAGTCACTTGGAATTGATTGTCTTCAGGTTTTGCTGAGCTTAAACACAAGCTACGTTGCTGTTTTTGCACTGAATGATGAAAGCATCACTTTCAGCCTCCCCGTAAAGTTTGCAGGAAATAAATCATTTTTATAAAACACAAATGCACATGTCATGTTCTTTGTAACAGCTCATTTCAAAAACACACAGTTTTACTCACATTTATCATCTTCAACGGCACCTGGGGCATTTTGTTGTCGCTGTGGATTTCAGCTGGCTACAGCACCAACCTCCTTCTTGCAGCCCTTTTAGCAAATTAGACCGTTTAATTAGGAAAAGCTCATTTGTATCAAATCATTTACATGGTGC
Source organism: Anabas testudineus (assembly GCF_900324465.2). Taxonomy (NCBI): domain Eukaryota; kingdom Metazoa; phylum Chordata; class Actinopteri; order Anabantiformes; family Anabantidae; genus Anabas; species Anabas testudineus. The sequence goes on along the minus strand of NC_046614.1, from coordinate 9,045,914 downwards.
AGCCAGCCTTTGCCAGGATATTCTAATTGATTATTGTTGCCTGAGGTGCTGTTGCCATGTATCAGGGTGCGTCTGTGAGCATGTGTATACTTGTAAATGAGTAAATGACTTTGAGGTAATGATATAAGGAATGAAACTTTGTCAATATGATGATTGCTATTATCATGTACGGTAGGCAGCACACTTACAACATCTCCTGCTAATGTGTGTTTGTAAAACAGTATTTTCATACTTTTTGGAAAATATTTTCAGTACATGATACTCATGAGAGCTGCCCTCGCTGTTGTTAATTTTTCCTTTATTTCTATAAGTGATGGAGCACGTCTCTTTTTTCTGCTCTCAAGTACCTCTTAGCACACTCTTGTGGTGGCATACTCCATTCACTCACCTCTACATGCACCACCCACCAATAGGAAACAAAGTTTCTTGATTTCATAGTTCTCTTTCATGAAGCTCCATTTAGGAATAAAACCCTTTCTATGGTCTTTCCAAGGCTTTTCTGTTGAGTCGAGCCCCATTACGGAGAGGGGCAAGCCTACTTCCCCATTGAGACTCACAAATGACCCTTTGATGAGGCTGCTCTTTGACCCTTTTTACAAGACTGAATGAACAAGGGAGAGCCGAATGCACGGGGGTTTGGTGGATACAGGGTAAAGAATAGAGAAAAAGAGACGACAGATTATTAGAATTCATCCAGCGGTGCAATGAACAGCCTTTCAGAGGCGAGTTCCTCTTTCTTTTCAACAGCTGCACAACAAAGAGACATTAAATTATAACCAAATGGTTACCATGGCATCCAGTGTGAGTAAATGTTTCAAATCTCTTCTCTTTCTTTGCATCTCTAAGCCTTTTTATAGGAGCATCCCATTAATTACAGCCAGAGAGGAAGAGAGAGAGAGCAGTTCAAAGGTGACATTAAAAAAAAGGAGCAAAGCCATTTTTTTTTCCTGCAAATGAGCAGGAATAAAGTTGGAGATATAGGAAACAGGAGGTGCTAGTGTCATGCTGTGAACCATCACTCTACAGTACTGTAAAATCACACTTTGAACAGCTGACATCTGACGTTCACAACTGCAATATTCTGCAGCGTAGCTCATAATATTCTGTAAATGTATGAGTCTGTGGCAGGATTTAAAGATGTCAACCTGAATGCAAACATATCACAAGCAGGTATTAGTTAGCTCAGAGAAAAGCCAACTCTTTTACATTGGATTCAATCTTTTTATCACCTCTCAGCTCTATAGCTCCATACTTAAGACACAGTCATGAGTGTTAGTGATCTTCTTATCTCATTCTTTGTAACTAAATATTTAATAATAATGTTTCCTAAAATGGCAAACAGTTTTAAAGTTTGCATTTGTTGTGCCCCTTTTTCTCCGTGCACTGTTTCAACAAGGCATATTAGCACTGTGGTTTGCTAAACTATAGGTGTATTAACCACAGTGACTTTACAAAGGTACTATATCTGGCTAGTAAGACTTTATGTTATAGGTTTAGCCCACAAGAACGAATTAACTATTCTGGGATGAAAAATAATCCCACAACTCACCCAACAACCTACTTTACTCTGCCTCTGGACATTTAGTTTAACAGGCTGCACCAAACAGAAAATATTTGAAGATGCATGAATATTATGGTATGAAAGTGTATATCAAAGCTTAGAGATATTTCTTGTATCCTTAAGCAAACTGGGATGCCATGTTTTATCACATGGACTATCAAGTTATGATCTGCCAGGGTTTGTCCAAATGGACCCATCTATCAACACCGAGCAGCTTGGTAGTACAGAGGAGAAAAAAAGGAGCGAGAGAGATTTTTGAGAAAATGCAAAAGAGCAACATTCACACTTAAACCTAAAAAATAAAAATAAAATATGACACTTGAACCTTTTAACACTGTTTCAAAATTGTGCCTGTGTTTTTAGTGGAGATGTTACAGAGCCTGACCTCCAACTCTCTGCAAATTAGTGGTATTTTTCTCTTAACTTCCTGATCCCCTGCTGTGAATCAAATTTAGCTTGCTTATGACAGAACCAACAGGCTCTTTTTCTGCTGTGCACTTTTGATCAGATTATTCGGACCGGATGGAACAAAGCACTTCTTTCCTGTCTCTGATGTGCCTTTGTCTCTTGTTGTCTCAAAATGCCAGCACCACTGTGTCGACAAATCCAGTTTTTCTCCCTCTGTGATCCATCCCAGATACATCTGTAGTGAGATCAGTGAGACGGGGACTGTGGGCAGAGAGAGAGGTGTTTGAGGTTCCTTTCTCTGTCAGTAATGAATTGGGTAAAGATGAAGGGAAAGTGGACAGAGATAACGGCACTGTTGTTAAGGTTTTATGAAGACAGATGTGAGGAAATACAGTCAAACATTAGTAATGAAAGCATGTTGACTTGTGATGTTACTACAAAGTTTATTACCCTCAATATCAAAGACAAGACAAGTTTCCAGTTAAATACTTCTCCACTAATTGAATTATGCTCCAATGTGGCAAACTTCCAAAATAATGAGAATGTGACCCAGAGACAAATTAAATAAATTACAAACTTCATTTTCAGAAGCTGGGACTTGTGATTTGTCACTTTACTTAAGCTTTAATGATCTGACAAAAGTATTATTATTATTATTATTTTAGTTTAAAAAGTATTGGGGCAAATATTCCACTTGCAAAAGTACAACTATTAGTATCTTCAGTCTCCAAACGATTAAAAGTTAGAAGTTATGTAACAGAGTGGTAAACATACCACTATCCAAACGATAATGAATCAAATGTATGTAATTGATATGATATAAAAATATGTCATTCGTGGTATTATTACTTATATGGACTGCTAATAAATAAAGGTGGACCAGTAAATGCTGGCCAATCCTAATGTTGGCTGACTTAGGTTGAAAGTGAAATAAAAAGAGCTTGGCCATGTTCAGATGAATCAGAAACTAGAGTAAAGTATAGCTGTACAAGCACAACAGCGAGTTAAAGATATGGTATCATGATGTAATATAATAAATATAATCTCGCTGAGGGGAACTACGCAGTCTATAGTTTGTCACTGTCACTGACCCCTTTCACATTACATGTTGCCATTTGATGATTAACATAAAATACTGACTGAAGCCACTTTAAGCCAATTTAAAGCAGTTACACTAATTAAAACTTTGTCAAATCCAAAGCTGGACTGATTTGCTCACTGAAAGAAGTAATAACCATGTGTGAGCAAAGGTTGTATGCACACATATAAATAAAGCTATCTCTTAGCAAGCTGGTTGTCATCTGTGGCAGATCTAAACTATATGCAAAGGAATAAATACATTAAATTAAAGTGCAAGACTTACAATATTTCACAAAATATGCCTTTTAACAAGGATTTCTACAGACTTATGTAAGTGTGAATCATGTGTCAATGGGTCAGACAAAAACGGATTGAACTATTACACAGCCTCTCTGATCAACCTGCGAGCCTCAGAAAGCACTGGCTCTAAAAGATCTGAGTCCTGACTATGCACAGGACTGGGTGGCTGTTGGTGATTAGACAAGTGGGGAGATAAGAGGAGCTAACTGACCAGATAATCAAGACTGCATTTCCTGTCCCACTCTGCTGCTCCCACCCTTTGGAGCTCAGTGGAGCAGACAACCTGAGCTCACAGGTTAGGAGAAGAGAGTAGAGAAAAGTCAATACGTCCAACTGCAGAAGTGGAATAGAAAAAACAGGAACAAGAAACCTGCTGAATCACATACCAGAGTATCCAGAACGGTTTGTACAGCTGACCAGTTCTTTACTTGCAGATGACTTGCACTCGTTCTACAGCCATCTTTAACGGGGCTTCCCGGAGCAAAAAAGGCTGAGATTGTTTTCTTTTTTTCAGAAATGAGGATGGGAAGAGAGTCATAGAGGAAAATCTATAAACCTCTTCTCTGTTTCTGATCCCCATTCTCAACTAAAGCTTTCTTTTTTTCGAGAAGTGCCTGCTGAGCCCTGGATGGTATGATACTGATACATGCAACAGGTGTGCTAACCCTTCCTCTCTTTCCCTCCCTTTCTCCGTCTTTCCCAAGCACTGACAGCAGTGCAGGTGATTGTCTCCTCATTGTCATTCGACAGTCGGCCGTGTATGAAGGTCAGCACTTTGAAGGAGGGCATGAGAGGAACAAGCCAATCAGACGAGAGCAATGAGACTAAAGTGTGATTGACTGGCTTGCTTTGGGGGGATTTAGGGGTGGTCGAGAAGGGGATGAGGGCGCCAAATGGAATATGCATACCCAATGAGGAATCAGTAGATGAAAGGGCCTTGTTGCTATGGCAACACACCTGCTGTGGTGGAATATCGGTGTGGCTTCATTGATATGAGGGCTACAGGGTTTTAGGCCGTGGGGGTTTGAGCGAGGGTGGGGGGACGAGTTCACATTTATGTGTGAGCGTGTGTGTTGATCACATACTTGTATACTGCAAACAACCTGCCACATACTGACTGAGGAGGGGAAACTGATAAAAACTGAGACTCAGTTTCACTCGTACCTCTTATCTGATAACATGAAACAAACTCTGTGGCTCCATGAACTACATTTTGAATTACACTGTTATGTTTTGTTTTTTTCATCCCAATCTCTTTGCTTTGTTCAGGCCATGTTTCTCAATTTTGTCTGGCAGTAAGATATTTACTATATTATACATTTTTTATTATATTGCATTTTATATTATACATATACTGCACAATATATTTTTGCAGTGTCATAAATATCACAATATGACATTATATGTACATTTATGAAAACATCATGAAAAACATCACAGATGGTCATACAGTTTACATAAGTCCACTTTTATTATTCTCCAAAGACCTGAGGAGCAAACAGATTGTCCTATCATGGTCTTGAGTCTGCTAAATAATTGGTTAGATGATCAGAAATGAGTTGCCATTTCCTTGACGCTCCAGGGGTCATAGCCCTTTAGCTAGATAAAAAGACACAGATAACCCTGATCAAGGATTTATAATACACCTTATCATACAGCCAATCTCACATGGCTTTCAGCTGATAAAGAATGGTATTTGTGTGCTACAGCCAGTTTTCCATCTGCTAGCACCCTGTCATACTGTAAGTGTATGTACTGTATGAAAAGATAAAATCATCTGCCACAGAAATGTTTTCCACTGAGCGAATGTTATCAGTTAACCTTGGTAGACTGGATCTGTGTATGATGTGGAAAACCGTCATGTTTAGAAATCTTAAGATCTTAAAGGTCTTTTAAATGTTATCAGAAGCACACAAATTTGATTTGAACCGTTTTCAGTTTTGTGCCTCCACTCTTGTCACAATTGTCACTATACCAACAGAACTGATAACAAAAACAGGTCATCACTAATACACATGAAGTAATGACAGAGAAGGAGAGTTCTGAATGCCACAAGACATTAGATTTTAGAAAAACGCACGCCTCTTCTTCTTGCAAGGCCATATGGAGAAAAGGTCTCGCCGTCCTCCCCCTCCACCACCACGTCTCCCCTCCTCTCTCCCTCTCTCATTTATTTCAATTTGTCATGCTTTACTTTTCCCTTAAGAGAGCACGCTTGCTGGTGAGCGGCCCCATATAGGCCACGAAATTGTGTCTGCGCCTTTGCTGTAATGAAACATTTAGATGCAGGGGAGAGTGATGGTTGCACATTAATACAAGTGGTGGTGTTGCCGATGCAAGCCTCAGCTCCCGAGCAGCCGGCTAGGCTTGCACCTCCAAACACCATGTCTCATCTCAAGTCAGAGAGAGGGGTCAAGGGCTTTCCAGTGGTGCTCGATGATGGTGGATGATGGTGTTTGTTGACATCTGATGAAATGACAATGGCACAGTGGTCCTAAGGTCTTGGACAAACATTAGTATATTGATATTAACAGAAATTGTTAACAGTATAAATCTGAGCAAGAGTGTAGTTATGCTAATAGGATTTTTTGTAACTGAAAATATATTTAGCATGTTATCTGTTGGTTATCACTATTGTTTAGGCAGTCATTGTAGTAACCTTTGATAGAATACCCAACACACAATCAAAAACAGGACTATTCTGTTTATGACTAATGTGAAAAATATGTATAAAAATAAATAAATGTTACTTACCGGAGGTTCATTAACCTCTGCCAGTCCCCGTTGTGTAAAATCTATTCTTGAACCGAAGCCCTCTGTAGTCAGCCACATGTTGCTGCATACCATTTGTTAGCTTTGTAGGTGTAAAAATTTTACAACACTGCATAATTTTGCTTCAAAAGGAAATTAGCATTCATCTGCGTCTGTAACACTACTAAGGGGTTAACCCTTGCCTTAGGTTGCCGACTAAAAGAAAACAGACACAACCTGTACTTACTTATGTATGAATGTTGTACCCAGGTTTTGCCTTATGCAAATAGCTCCTCTCATCTTGCTGTGTACTGAAGATCAACTGAAACTGCACCAATAATGTGTGAATTTAAAAACGTACACACCACATTATAATATACGTAATATATATATGAAACATTTGTTGATGCTTCTCAAAGATTAGCAAGTCTAGGCTGTGCTCTTCTTTGAGAAGCATTGCCAAGCTTTAACCAAGTGAAATTGCTTTAATACACCTGTTTTCATTTTCTTTGATGACCCTAAACTGTAATTCCCACCTTGTGTTTTCCCCTTGAAGCATAAAGCAACTACAAAACCATTCAAATCCACAGTATTTAAATGCAGATGCGCTTGTCCACATATTCATACAGCGCTTCCTTTGATATAATGCCAGATTTTCAACATTGCCATTCTGCATTCAACATCTGAAATAAAATAAAACCTAAGGAACATCGAGCAAAGTTGACAGCTTCCTTTTTTTCTTGCTTCAGGCACACACTCTCTTCATCACATGCATAGCTCCAATGAGACTTTCACAAGACAGGTCTTTTGTGTGTGAGCAAATGTGTGTGTGTTTTTTTTTCAGAACCTGGTTAAGGGTCTGACATTGTACACTTGTGCTACTGAGAGATCAAAGGAAGGCACACCATTGTGAATTCTTACATTTCTTTGCTATTGGAGTGAATAGGCAGATTGAAAATGTGTTGTGTTGATTGCTAGTTTGAGCTTCGCAAACAGTGTTCTGTATGTGTGATCAACCAACACACCGACATTGTCATCCCTAGGGCAACTCCACTAGTGTCGAGCTAAAACCCACATAGTGAGAAGTCATATTTGTTGGTAATATACAGCATACAGGCAGGACACACAACTTGTCACTGCTGGGGAATAGGCCAGTCTTTGGAGAGAACGCATTGGTCTAGCGAATCGTCAAAGCAGAGTATAATAATGAAAGGATGGCACGAAAGCAGCAAAAGGGAGAGGCAGTGGTTGAATTAGCATTTGACAAAGACACCAGAAATGAGCTTGTATGACAAATATCTTGGCAGTGGGACAGCCTGAATGATCATTGCATGTGGCAGAGCCATTACCTCGAGCAATCACATAACTTATGCACTATATGCTTATATATACATTTGCCTTATAGGTTTGCGGAACCAATTTAAAAATGGCTCAAGTCTTCCCCAGAAATCAATTCATTTGCACTATGCAAGCAGCAAGACAGACATTATGACATAGCCATCATGGTTAATATAATTAGTCTATAGTTATAAAAAGAAAGGCGGTAATGAATTGTTTAATTCTGGAGCGAGAGTAATCCGTTTTCCTGCTGAAAAGTTCTATTATCTCATTGTAACACATCCTCTCACAGAGAGAAGATGTTAGGCCTGCTTGTTTAACATTCTAAGTGTAAGCGGTGCACAATGTGATGGACAAATCCTGCATTTACACATCAACACACAGTGGTATTAACAGTCACACAATCGTGCACATACACACAGGCAAAGAGCATCATAACTCCTTGTCCTGTTGGCCCTGTCAGTCTGATTCCCCCCTCAGGCAAGGAGGGAGTAAAGGTGGGAGGACTCTGGGTGGGAGCACCTCAGGTCTTTTACCAAGGGGCCCATATATACTGTTCTGTCCGCTGGAGGGTGAAATGAGCCCAGGTAGAGCATACTGAGCAGTGTCTGGTGTAGCGAGACCAGATAGAGGGCTCTTCCAACTTTAGCCCCCCTGCATGTTTTTCAGCTGATAAATTGCATATCTGGTCTGGGAGTGTGGAGCCGGGATGGTCTGTCAGTTTTTTGAGTTGAGAGGCACTCAGCTTGTGAGTGTGCAGGTTGGTGGTAAAGCTGTTGGTGGTGGCTGCGGTGGTGCCTGCTAAAAAAATCCACCCATTCAGTTGCAGCTGATGTTTGCTTGGCTGACCATGAGTGGCTCAAAATCAATCAATCAATCAATAAAGCTCAGTACAGTGCCAGGAATGAAACACCTCCCCGAACAGTAAGTTAAGCTTTTTTTTTTTTTTTATAGCTGGGGCTCGGTGACAGATATTGGACAACACACAACACAGACAAGCACTGAATTATGCATTTCTGCTGATAAATGTAATCAGAAAGTAAATATAGGTCTTTTAGAAAATGTGGAGTCTTCATACTGATGCTACTTATACAACACAACAAACTGTAAAACCTAGCACTGTTTAATAACCCAATGCATCACTTCTCCCCAAGAGCAAAAACCAACAACTTTCATCAGATTGATTTAGATGCAAATGGTGTACTCACACATGGTGGAAAATGACACTTGTTTCCGATTTTCTTATTTTTCCCCCCTCTGTGCATTGCTTTGCAAATTAAGTGGAGTGTTTGTGACAGCTTGATGCTGGCGGAAGCAACAGCAAGCAGAGCTTTGGATTGTAAATGTTCCCTGAGGGGGCCGGCCCTGGTTTGATATACTTAATAAACTTCAAATCCGACAGGCTGGCAGAAGCGGCGCTGCTTATTTCTTTCCCTTCCCACAGTGAGATATGGGGCCCTCTGGAAATGGGAATGGGGAAAGTTTAGACACTTTTCGAGAAAGGATCAGCAAAGAAAGGCGGGTGTGTGCTCGCGCTTGCATGCCTGTGCCTGCTTGTTATGGAAGACTGAACAATATACTGTATCGGTGGGGGAGTGTGTATATGTGCAAGGCTGGCATTGTGTTTCTATCAAATAAAGAAGAATCTACAGGGGGTGGATAGTATAATATGAAAATGTGTAATATAATGCAACCCAGCACAATAGCCTTGTCACAATAATAGCATACCTATAGTATATTAGTATGTTTAATAACCTATTTATTTAGACTTGTGCCTTGATTTAGTCAGATTAAGCTGTTACCAATTGTGCTTATTAGTTACTGTCGCTTTTCAGAGAGTGTAGCTATTATTGCCTCCACCCACTGTATACCTGTTTAAACAAATGTTACATGTAATATGTAGCATGTAGGAAAAAAAGCAATTACTACTGCATGTTATATAGCTGTACCGCACATAGGGATACTATTACTATACTGCAAAGACATAGCACTTTACAATTTGCTTATTTGTTTCCTGAGAGCTGTAATCTAATGTGCAGATGTGTGTACTGATTGAATTTATACTGCACAAAGGGTAAACCATTTAGATTGATTGTCAATCTGCTTTCTTCTATAGCACAAACATCAGGTCAAAATGTCAGTGTGGATAATTGCATTATGTAATTGCAACTCACAATTAAATCACCTTTGCTTACACAATGCTTGGGTATGATATGACCTTTGATGTATAAGTATTATACTTGACAGTGAACCACCAAATATAATTATTATTCAGAAACAACTGTGCTTGCTTTGGTTATTGTAAGTTACAGTTACATATCAGTGTAAAAACAAAATGCAAAGACATTGTCTTAGTGTCAGGGCCTTGCAGAGTCTCCTCTGCAGCTTCCTTCAGCTTTAAGACTTATAAGCATGACCTGTTCCTAGAACAAGAAAAAACTTACCAGCAGAAAGTGCTATAGCCTAATCCTGCAGCATCTCTTAGGAGCTCCTTTTAATCCTACCCTAGTAAATTAAAGTGAGAAATTGAATTAGAAGCTTTTCTTGTCCAATAATACAGATTTAGAACAAAGTATCCGATAGAGAGCAAATACTGTTGTCTCCCCCGCTCTGACATATCCTCAGAAGTCTAATCTCTCACGTACATGCAGTGTTTGATGTCCAGTTAACCAGAATGCACACAACTGAATATCCCATTTAAACCCATTATCTAGACAAGGGAAATGCTCACAGCTTACCTCAGAGTTTCCTGTCAAAATGCCCATGATCTGCATTTCCAATGATGCCAGCTTCTTCCAGACTCAAAGAAGAGATAAGGTAGAGCAGTGAGGAGAGAAAATTATTCTGGCAGGTATACATATGCACAAAAAGTACCTCATATCCCATAGAGCCTTAATTCAAAACCAACAACACATTATTTAGATGATGACATTAACAGATACCATTTCAACAATTTTTGGTCCCACAATAACCATCTTAAACTAGTTTTAAGCTTGGGAGGGAACATTTTACAAAGCAGAAAAGAAAAAAACTCAACAACCATATTTGAAGTATATACTTAATAATTTAAACATATGGATTTCAGAAACATTACAACCCCCCCTAATACTATATATTATATATTCAACAACTACTCCAAATTTAAAATGGTAATGGGTAAGCCTTATCGTCCTGCTAGTTAACTGCATGCTACCTACAGTACGCTAGATTCTAGTGCAGCTTAGTCATTGAACAAGCAGGGTGTCGATGGCAGGATACCACAAAGGATATTGCTGCACACCTGAAGTTTGCAAAAGAGCACAGTGACACTTCACAGCAATATTGTCAAATGTTTTGTGGACTGACAAAACTACCAGTAATTATTTCCAAGGGATTACATGCTTTTACCCCATCACTATGAGGTTTTTATGGTTGTTCTCGACATCATATTTGCTATTACTCCTGACTTAGATGAAGATCAAGTGCACATACTTTTTATGCCACTGTATGCATATATATATATATATATATATATATATATATATATATATATACACATACATGACGCAGATTATCAAGTGTCCTAAATGTCAATTTGCTGTACACTATACTGCAGGGAGTAGTGAATGAGTGAATGGGGAGTGATTTTAGAAACAGCATATGACATAACACTTGTAAGTCTTTACTGCCATTTGTCAAATAATGCCAAAATTCCTCCCATAAATCTAATTTCCTTTGTCAACCATGACAGGCATCTGGAGACTTAGCCATCAGTTAAGGCTAACAAGATGCCGACAGGCTGCTCTCTCTTCCAATAGCATTATACAGTAAAATTGTGATGCAATGACTCTGGATTACACTGTCCACTTTATGATTACAATCTTTGAAGACACAATTTAAAACAAGCCTGTGACCTTTCAAAGCTGCAGAGCTGCTGCAGTGAAAATGTGTCTGAAGCCCGGGTGATGTGAGCCTGGTAATTGTGAACCTCTCTCCCCTTTTCTCCACTGAATGTTGAGAAGGGAACTGGTGAGAGTGTGCTGAGGTTGTGAGAAGCTCTACCATTCCTACTAATAAGCCCCTGTGGGACCTGCATGAACATTGCTGCAAGTACATGCAAGGCGTCTGCAAAGTCAGAGCAGCAGCTACTTTTACAGGGAGTGCTTAACAAGTGTGAACATTCACGGTTATAGAATAATGACCTAATATCGCACTCTACTCCATGACAGGTTATTGCCAAACTCAGCTGGGTTACAATAAGTTGTCAGACTCAATAATGGTTCAGCTCTCACTACTGCATAGAGTGTTTTCTTGCTCAAGAACTGGACTGTTGATGTGTGTGGTAGGATATTGATGCTAGGACACAAATTCCTCCAGCTGCTGGGGTGCACATGTAAAGTACATCATTAAATTACAGGGAAGCTTGACAGAGCCTCTCACTTTTTCATCAATGAGTCTGCCTTCTTATATATGATGTGACCTGCTTTGTATTTTAAGCCCTGAGGAAGATAAGCTGATATTGGTGCTACAGAACCATCAGTGTGCACCTCATTGTGGTTGGAGTCCACGGGCTATTTCTTACAGGACTAGAAGAGAATATGGATACTGATTAATTTAAAATAAATGGTAGTTACTAATGTTAGAGTCAGAGAATAGATGAGAGATAAAGGATAAGAGAGAGAAATCAACAGAGGTGCCATTTCCTTTTTCACAATCACTTTGTGAACGTTCCTGCCAACTTAATTTCTCCAGCATTCGATTTCTGTTTAACCCTGACTGCTGACACAAACCACCACAGCAGCTTGTTGTGGTCTCCAGCCAAGACACTCGATGGAGGCGAGAAGAATGTCATCAGGTGCTGAAGATGGCTGTCTGGGGGCTTCAGTGTAATTAATTTTCCTGGAGCATTGGTCCCAGAGCTCCACAGTCTCTTCCTTTCATTTTATATCAGGTTCAAGGATCTACCCCTTTGCAGCTTATGGTTCTGCTGTAGGGGTCTCAAGCCTTATCTGTAGCCTGTCTTATCTCTAGCTTGTCCCTGCAACCTGACTGCGAGAAGATTAGCTCTGCACCTCTTGTCCTCCTGAAGGCAGGAAGGTGCCCAACACAAGCCACGATTAAGCTGGTACAGCGGGTGTGCTAACTGTGTTTTTTTGGAAGCTGTGCTGGTGAAGTATAGGTCAATTGTGTAATGAGTAATTACACAGAGTATATAGAAAGCTCACTTTGGAACTTATGTCATCCATAGACTTATATAACACCCTTCTTCCATTTAAGTTAGTCTTTCCTAATGTAATTTTCATGGGAATCCCTGATATCAGGCTCTGTGTGTTGTGTTAAAACTGTTATGTCCAGTTGTGCAGTAGGTTTGGGTCCGTTGCTGGCTCTAAGCTGTCATAAGAAGAGAGCTGAAAGCAGAAAGTCGAAGGCTCTGAGGACCATGTGGGAGAGATCACCAGCTCAGCCAATTAACAGCTGAAAGGCTGGTGTTGAACTCTGACCCTGCCTGCTGTACATCTATTCTGCAGAGAGATCTCATTTTGTTAATTAAGCTCTTTGTGGTATATTCTCCGCTGTCTATAGTTTACAATTACACAAGCATCAGAGCAAGGGCAAGGCTGCAAATGGTCCAATTAAAGTTTTGCTTCAAGAATTTGACATTTAGAATAAAGAGAAAAGAAAACAGTTCCACTGAGATTCTGTAGAAGAAGAAAAAACATTATACATTCTCTCAGAGATCAAAATCCAAACACCGTCTGACCTTCTCGTGATCTTTTCACCTCTGTGCTCTATCTGCACTTAAATTATTCTTAAGTTGACATGGTGCAGATTGTAGCATTAATTTCAATACAGCCTATGGAATTTTCTATGATCTGGTTTGGGGAAAGTTTATTAAAGCTTTACCAAAACCTTTATTCCAAAACTGTCAGCCCTCATTTAAATATCTAAATCAAAATCCTGGCAGAGTTTGGCTAGTCAGTCTCATTTAATGGCAGCCTCTTTCTTGTGTCTATTTAAAATCCTCAAAACCCCAAACTGTTTCCCTCTTCTTGCTTGTGCAATATGCAGAGGAAAGTGCACAATGTTAAGCTGACATTTATATTTTTGATTCATTTAATTCCTCAAAATGCGGTTCAGAAGCTATCCACTAACAATTTATCAATTCAGGTTCTCAGCTTTATGTGACCAACTGCATGCAACAGAAGAAAAGCAGAAGTTCTACTTCCTTTTTCTGGTGTACTTCCATCAGCAACACAGTTAACACAAAATAACTCTTTGAAAAAGTGTAAGACTATTAGTCTGAAAACGTTTGGTTGCCAGAGTAACCCAGGTTCTCTGAAAACAGATTGAGGCTAGTTTGCAATAGTGAGCAAGCTTTCAAAACGGTTTTGTTCTACTCTAGATGATGAACTTCAAGCTGCAGTGCTTTGTTCTTGCTCCCTTTAGTTATGGCTATTTGTGCTTTTCAAGCAGTTTGTACTTCAAACAGTATTACATTTTTCCTCATGGCTTCAGGTGGTGTTAATTTTGTGGCTGATTGCTGTACAACTTCAATGTGTGTTTCATTTGGCATTTTATGTCACAGTTACGCAGCAGACTCCTACTTGGTTGTACACGTGGCTCTGGGCTTGCTTGTGTGCACACATGGACAAAATTGTTGGTACCATTCCGTTAAAAAAAGAAAAACCCACAAAGGTTGCTGGAAACTTGAAACTGACAAAAGTCATACTAAATAAAAATGTAAAAGAAAGTAAAAAAGAAAAACCAATGAAACTGGCCTTGAGAAAAATGATGGTACCCCTAAAAGAGATGTAAAATAATTTGACCATAGAGACATGATAAACTAACGTGTGTCCTGTAATTAGCACCAGGGTTTTCTTTATACTTGTATATACTCAGTCTGTCTATTTAAAGGCTGAAAAGTGGTGACTGTGCTGTTTAACACTCAACATAAACCACAGACTGCTAAATAGAGAGTTGTCTCAGTAGATTAGAAATAAAAATGATAGACAAACATGTTAAAGGCTGTAAGACCATGTCCACATTATAATTAGAAGTTTAAGGACCATGGGACTTTAGCTAAACTCCCAGGATGCGGCTGCAAGAGTAAAATTGATGAAGCAATGTCTGATTTTCATGATTTAATTTTTAGTAAATTTTTATTTATTATTACTTTTTTCAGTTTCAAGTTATTTTAGTGACCTTTGTGGGTTTTTGTTTTTTTCTTTAACGGAAGGGTACCAACAATTTTGTCAACGTGTGTATGTGCTCAGTATACAAGGACATGCACAATCCTGTCATCAGCATTCACATTAGGACTGTCTTGCGTCATTTCACAATGCTTGACCATCTGCAGGCATCCTCGTCACCCTCAGAGGGACTTAGACACCATGGCAGAGGCTAACAGTCAACCTACTGTGTTTGCACAAGAGCACAGTCTGAAATCTGTCAAGGCCTCTGAACAGCCTGGGAAATGTGAGTCTCAAACTGGGAAGAATCGACTTACTTCTTTTGTATGAGGGTAATAGTGTAATAGTATTTTTGTAGTATGATTTGTATGTTTTTCCTGTATGGGTTTGGCTTTTATCTCGGTATGTTAATTATTATCTTAACTATACTTAATACTAATAAAAAATGATAACAAAAAACGTACCTAATATTAATCATACAATACACAGCAATATACATACAATAGTACATTAGATACAATATTCTACCTAAAATGTATTGTTAGTATTGCTAACTTTTTTTAAAAATTACAGTACCATCGTTCCGCATGCTGAGTTGCACTTATCACACCACATTTAGCGAAACACTACATGTTAAGTACCTCAAACAGGATTTTTTTTTTTTTTTTCAGCCGTGGAATGAGATGTTTATTGGACCAAAACAGCTGCCGTGTGAACAGAAGGCGCAGCTACCAAACCTCACACCACACTGTGTCTCATTCTGCCCACACTTCAAATCTAGGAAGCATGCTCAGTAACAGTTCAAGCACAACGCCAGTGCAATTTTATCTTCTTCTTCATGTGAAGATGGAAACATTTTATGGGGATTTTAGGAAACGGACATTTTTGGAAACCTTATTGTAATTGTTTTTAGTTTGGGGATTTCAGATTTATTTAGATGACAGCTCTTCTCATTATTGAGATAACACCTTCACCAATGTTTTACAAGCTCATACAAATGAAACTTTCATTCCTTTAATGAACACATCATATTTTCCCCCATAACAAAACCTAAAAATAGAGAGGAAAATCAAACATTTATCCCTTGCAGCCTCCAGGAGCCACCGAACAGCAAAGACAGCTTTCCACGTGTTCTATTTTGAGAGATAGAGACAAGAGAAAGCTTTGGGGTGATTGACAAGCAACAGCTGGAAAGGAGGATAATACAAGCGTAGTAAAGGTGTCAGAGGAACACAGGTGTCAGTCACGAGGACTAATTAAAGCAAAGCCATCAGTGTTAATGAAAAAGGATGAGTGAATGTGCTTCAGCTATCATTTGTGTCAGTTTACCTTTGACAAACTTATCAGCAAAGCAAGATTCATTGATTGCAAGAAAGTCTGTAGACAAAGTTAAATTAACAGTCTCATTGTCAAAGTAAGCTACTCTGCGTCATTTCTATTCACGTGTGAAGCTTGGACAATGACAACAACAGTAACTCGAAGCTGAATTCTTATTTGACATGAAAGCTCTTCTGCTCTCCACTCACAGAGTCCAATATCACATGGGATTCAGGTTGCCTTTGATACAGAGAGAGAAAAACAAAACCTCATTTTATAATTCAAATTAAGCAATTAAGGTTACCTCAATAACAACCTTTCTGTGTTTATTTATGCAAAAACGTGTATGGGAAGTGTGTGATCTTATGAAAATATCACGGGTCTCACCCCAACATTCATTCTACTTCACCCCATTGAGACGGATCAGTCAGTCACAGTAAATGAGGGGGTTTCAATGCACTTTGCAAACCAGTAGTCACAGCAAGTCATTTCTTAAAGACTAACCAAACCCCTCGGTATGAGCCTCACAAAACCCAAAGCATAATTTTGTGAATGTGTGAAGAAGGAGTTTTCCAGAGAAAAAATAGAAACAGAATTACAAGGTACCAATGCTATAGAGGGTTTTGTTAGTTTAGTTGGGGAATTACTTGGACCACTTAGTGGCAGTGCAGAAATCCATAAACATTCAAATTTAATATTTTTCTTCTAAAGATGTTATGTCAAATGTTTACTGTTGACTAGAAATAAAACATATCTTAAATAAGATCCAACATCCAACATAGGATGCACTGTTCACACTGCAAAAACTGTACTGATTTAAATAAACATGTAGACCACATTTCATGACAACCCTTAGAAAACAGCCGGACAACTACAGTAGCATAATGTCCCTTCAGTTGATCGGATGTTAAACTGGCAAACCCAGCAGCTTTCACATTGCAGTTACATTCTTGAAGTCATACATATACTTCCCTATTGCGTGAAAATCAAAACTCTTGATCAAACAATTCCTCCAGTGAACCAGATCCAGATCCAGATCCAGATCCAGAGCCAGATCCAGAGCCAGATCCAGAGCCAGATCCAGAGCCAGATCCAGAGCCAGATCCAGAGCCAGATCCAGAGCCAGATCCAGAGTCCGAGGGATTGTTGAATTTCTCTAGCAGTCTTCTGAGGAGCCGGTTGCAGCAGGAACATAACTGGTTTGAATTCTGTTGAGACTGGTCAATCTGGCACAGTTTTGCTATTGTGGAAGAATTGAAAGGAAACTGATCTATATCCTCCTTTGAATTCACTGAAAGAAACCAAAAATTGCAGGTTAGGGTTGCAAAACACTCCGCTGATGAAATATATAAAAAACACTGATTGCCAACATGGTACTTTGCATCTGTGAGAGAGAATGTTGTTGCAAACAACTTACGGGCAAAGCGCAGGGTCACGTTAAGAGCTGCTTGTACGATGCACAACACTGCTAAAGTTAAAATCCCAATTCGGAGGAGTCTTCTCTCTGTGACTGTAACAAATGCACAAACACACACGCATGTCATTCTGTAATGTAGTAAATAGTACATAACCTGATCCCGTTAAATGTACAGTGGTTGATCTTTCCAAACAAATGTGTGCCTTATATCAAATTATTAAAATACTGACGTGGTTAGACTTAATTTTGCAGAAGACATAATGAATCCTTCATGCGATTTCCAAAGAACAAAATGTTCCACAGCATATATTTCATATGGTTTCTTTTTATTACTTACCTGACCATTCAGTGTCACCACTGTTTGTTCCAGTTCCCCCATGCCGGTGTGTAGTGGACAGGTCACACAGCTCTAGCTCTTGTGCCATGATGATCTGCTTTAAGAAAGTTTGACACTGTGGGGAAATATATACAGTCTCTACATTGTCTGGTTTTGACCATGTGTTTCACAGGAAGGAAATTGGTTTGCCACAAGCAAGCCACTGCAAAGACCTGCATTGTGCTAACTCTCTGTTACAGAGTTCATGAAAACTTGAAAACTTCTCATTTGATTTGTGTCATTTTCATAGGAATATTAAACAGCTACTCTCTATTGTGCTCTCTTTGACCAAGATGCAGGAAAAGTATCGAATCCAGTCCTGAAGTGCTTTAGCAGCCACATCACCACATGCTTCAGTGCAACACACAAAAGGTAACAGGTGTTTTACCTGTGTGAGGAGTTGCTGGTGTAATTGGCAGGTTGAATTTAACATTCTGGACAGAAGTGATTCCCACTTCAGGACATGTTTTACTTTCAGCTAAAAAAATCCTCCTTAGCTTAGTTAGAGCTGGTTCAGCTCTACCTTATACTGCTATTGACTTAGACTGCTGGGGGACCACCACTGATATAGAGATCTCCTCTCCTGTCTTGTTCTGCCCTCCTCTCCTCTTCCATTTTCACTGTATTGCTTGCTGCTTCTTGTTGTTCTTTTCTTCCTGCTCTTTCTACTCACTCCAAACAGTCAAGGCAGATGACCGCCCTAAACTTAGTCCTGCGAGAAAGTCTAAGGGGTAAAAATCAGGGTGTTGCCCTAAGCTGAATTGAAACTAAACCTGGAAGCATCATTTATAAATATGTTTCAAATGGGACAAGATGATTCAATTTATTCAGTGTTACAACACAGTACAGCACATTCAAGACCAGTTCACTATTCATTACTTGCACACACACTTTTCCTTGCATTTCAACAAGAAAAGAAAATCACATGGAAAATTGACAGTAGTTACAACTGGCTATTGAACATTTACTGACAGGCATCAGGCACGTGCAGGGTATGATAAAATGTGAGAGCATACATATGTAAATGACAGTTAAGATGAAAGCGTGAAAATGTGAATTACACATGTGATAAGGATCCTAAACACACTGTTCACTATTCATCTTACATTTATGTATGAACTCTGATACATTCAATGTAATGTTCCCTAGAGGTGAAATGTTAATATCTGTCACCTGAGCCACATTCAATGCAAAGCTTTTTAAATTCATATTAAAGCTTCAGTGGTGCAAATGATGACAATACTGTACCACTCCCATATCCTAACCACCACAGGGGAACTGGACATGATAGAGTTGTGGGGTTAGGTGAAATAAATGGGTGTTGCAGAAGAGCAGTTTGTGACACTGAGACGAATTACAGGGTGCAACAGTGCATTCTAGTGGCCAACATGAAAACCACAAGAAGCTCAGGAGGGGATTTTAATGTCTGCTGAAATAATAATAATAAAAAAAAAACAGAACAGAAATACATATATACATATGCATATATGTATATATGTATATATACATATATGCAGTGTTTATAACTGTGTCCATCAAGGCAGAAAAAACAAACCCCAATTCAGAGGCTGACGCATACCTGCACACATCACACACTTTTCTATATCATGCACCCGTTCACACACATTCACATTCAGTTACATGGATTCATATGCACTCATGCAGGAGGGCAAACACAAACACCCACCCTGCATGCATACAGGTACTGTACCTTGTGTGTGCGTGCGCGTCTGAGAGCTCACTTTCTGAAAACAATACATAAATCATGGAAATAGCTGCACCATGATGATGAACCCACTAGTGCCCATTCTGCCAAACAGGAAACCTATTAACGAAGATGTGTATTCTTTAAAGAATCATTTCTTTTAATCTAGTGGATGAACACTTTTGTGCATGACAATTCACAATACTTTGGTTTATGATTAAATACCTGCAAATAATAAAATAATTATTTTAATGCTCTGAACTTTTCTTGTCCTCACAGTCAGAATTGCTCTGTCTTGGTGCAGTTTGGGACAATCTAAAGGTTTCTCCAACTGTTACGCTGTCGTAACATCCCTTTTTTCTTTACATTTGGTCAGTGTGTAGTGTTGATTGTGAATACAAAGGCTTCAAATGTTGTGTGCAGTTTTGTCTATGATGAACTTGTGCAAATGACTTCAGAAGATTCATCATCTGAACAGAAAATGAGCCAGATGTGGCGTGTTGTTTCTCATTAGTGGAACGGAGCTCACTCTTTTTCTTTTTTTCTTTTTTTTTTTTTGTTAAAACAAATACTCTGCCTTGACACTGTGTGTGACAGCTGGAGATGAGTACTTAGTTAAGTGGAGGAAAATAAATCAAAGCACTTGCCATCGTTTTGCGATGATTTGTCTAATTCTTGCCTGGTATGTCCACGGGGGGAGGGGAGGGGATGAGAAGGGGAGGGAGCAAGGGAATGAGGATGAGGAGATGGTGTGTGTGTGTGTATGTGTGTGTGTCTTGAGGGGATGTGTGCAAGTGAGAGTGGCGGAAAAGGGGCAAGTCAGAGAGAGAGAGACAGAGAGAAAGTGTGTGTTTAGACCAGCTGCACAGCAAATCTGTTTATTCTGCACAATTTGGCATCAAACACAACAGACTGCTGAGTGCCTGCTACTGCTTGTGGTGCCCCATTAAAATGGAATTTATTGCTGCTTTAAGAGAAAGCCTGAATTACACATTTTCCCCTCACTGCTCCATCCCCCCAACCCCCCATCCCCTCTCTCTCTCTCTCTCATTTGCACTACGTCTTTTTCTCCGGCTGGTGATGGTAGTGGTGTGGGGTCGTTTCCCCCCCACACACACACACACACACTTCCAGCAGTAGCTGTCAGACAAGTCATCAGAACAGCTCATTACAGACCCAAATGGACAGGTAAAGCAGGCATGCCCACCTACCTGTCAGCCATTGCTGCCATCTTCATCCGAGTGACTGGCACTCCGATTTTAATCTGAAGAAATCCTGGATGTGGTGGCATCTCGTGCAGTCATCAGTCACTATACACAGTCTCTTAATCAATATAAACAATGCTTGTAATTTCCTTAACCTTCATTTTCCACTCATTTGGTTGAAAGGTGTGCTATCTCAACATGTACAAGACAGTCTTGGTCATTTGCACACTGTCTGTCCTGTGAGTCTTTTAGATTTAACAATTTAATGTTGCATCTCTGTTTCAATTGTATCCAGGTGAGAGAGACTTAAATAATCAAGCCTGACAACCTGTTACCCACTTAGTTTATGCTTGTAACCAGGCTTTGAACTCATGCTCTAAAGAAAGCGCGAACTTTGGGGCCCACACCTCGCTTCATAAATCTCCTCGGCCAATGATAAATTCATATTTAATGACCATGACCATCGTCTGGGAAGGAGGCGCGTTCTTTCATTATCACCGCTTTCCCCTGCTGCTGGGTCGAGATAATTGATTTCTCTGTGGTAACAAGGTATCGACCACGCATGTTAGCTGGCTAAGACGGCGGTTCGATTCAAAGAAGGGGTGGAGAGGGAGCACAGGGGGGAAAGGAGAAAGAAAAAGAGGAAGAAGGGATGAAACTGAAATAGAGATAGAGTAAGAGAGCCAGAGCACTGAAAGCCAACAAGCTATACCATTATTTGCAGTTCAAAAAAACAAGGCTCTGGCTTTAGGTGGGTGTAGACTGGACAATGACTCTTGTCTTGTTTTCAAGGTTTTAAAAGCAGAACGGAGTTTGGTATTTCAGTGTTGTATGCTTAATTCACCAAATAGAAAGCATATTGATCACACAATCTGTCACATAATTCACTGAAAACAGAGTCAGAAACAAATCTGGAGGACCACTTTCAAGCACATGCTTAGCCTGCTAAGGAAACGGCATATTGGTCCTCTCCCTCGTGTTTATACATTTGTAGCATTACATTTTTGTTCTCTCTCTTTTTTTTTAACAACTTCTCCCCATTTTATTTTTATATGATTTTAATAACAAATCTGCATGACGCCTAGCCTAATCCACTGAGGAGATCCTGCAACACACAAATTCCCCACAGCAAATACGTAAAACTGTGTTTTATGTAGCAAATGTACACCCACAAGACATGCAAACCTATTGGCCTAGTGGGTAACGTGGCTTTTACTTTAACAGACCTATTGATTAGATACATGATCAGATGGGTGCATGTGAATGGCAGTTATTGAGTTGACATCTCCGACGTCCCGACATTATTGGCCCCGACCTCAAGCAGACAACGCTGCAGACACTTGCTACATGTTGCAAAGGTAGAGCTTGACACGTATGGGCTGGATTTTCAGTTAGTCAGTCAATGCCGGCGATGACTGAAGCTTATGAACTGAAAAACACATTGATTGTATTCATCCTCCATAGATGGAAGCAGTGCAGCTCTTTCCTTTGGCATCACTGCTTGCAGTTCACTGTAGAAATAGAGGAATTAAATAGTGCTGTTGTTGTTGTTGTGTGTTTACCAGCTTACATTGTAATTTATTTAAGAGCTCTTAATTGGACTAGTTACTCATTTGGCCCTCATTGGTCCCACAGCAGAGTGGAACTCTATCAGTGCACGTTGGGGGATGCTGGAATATGGAGCTACAGGGTTTTACAGTTTGATGTTTGCAGCTGCCGAGCGTATGCTGCGCCGTACAGCATAAATAAACACACTATCCCCTGATGAGAGGACAGAGTGGAGGACACAGGAGAGCTTATTTCAGGCTAATGAACTATAAATGTTGATTTGAAATTCAAACATTTTTGGGGGGGTGGACTCTTTGCAGTCATTCAGACTTTGTGTGATAAAAAAAAGAAAAAAAAGAAAAAGGAAAAACCAACTCATTTGAATAAACTGCACACATCAAAATTTCCATTTCTTCCTCACACAGCTAGGCTCAGATCTCAAAATGCCCGATGTGTTGCTGGAGCCTTGTATTGAATGAGGCCATATAAAATGTATGTCAGTAGGTTCAACATGGGCTTAGCGTTCGCCACAGTAGTTCTTAATGGAATAACTATAAGATGTATAAATGATCCCTGCTTTAATTCATAATAATGTTGGACCTCATTGCCTGCCCACTCAGCCCAATAGATTATGGAAATAGCTGTAATGACTATTGGACCAATGAGCCAAATTGCATTATCATTCAGCACCACATTGGCTTTGGAATAACTGCGGCTGTGTTTTTGCTTTCACTGAAGATCATGAATAACAATGGCCAACATTCAATTTACACTAAGAAAATGAAGACAAAGCATGTTAAAAATTAATTAACGCTTTAGACTGTGTGAATGCAGCATTGATAACATACAGTTAATAGCATAACACCAATCGAGGTATATGAGGGTTTTTTGTGTGTCGAGTTGCTGCTAACAAAGCCCACACATGTAGGCCTCCCATAATCTAGAGCCTCATTCATTTCAGCAGGGTTCCTTACCCTACATGCCCATGTCAGAAACAACAGCCACCGGGACAAAAGAAAGTCTTTGATGTTTTATTTTTAGCCCAAATGTGGACTTCAGCGGGAACCTTTATGTGCTAAGACAAGTTGATGAATGTTAACATTCAGTCCACAGGATCTTTGGTCAAACTAATTAAATCAGTTAGACAATGTGCCATTATAGAAACAGAATAAATGTACACAAATGTATAAAATACACAGAAAACAAAGCAGTGTAAAGAGTCTAACAATGTCAAACTATGTATGCACTTTTCTTATTATCAAGCACAACACTGCCAGATTTGGCTTTAACGAGAAAATACTGTCAAACAGTTTGTCAAAAAGACAATTTCTCTACAAAAAACACAAAACTTCAACCAGCATTGTCATCACATCTAAAGCTAGAGCTTATAATAGTGTCAGGAAGCAGCAGAGAAAAGACATTTCCTTAGAGAAGAATCGATTATTGTGTGTTGCATGAAAGCTACTGTGGAGACAAATAAAACAGTGACTTTGCATGCAAATTAGTTTTTACATACATAAATTAAAGAAGCTCACGATTTTATTTTGTGATGGCCATGCTGCTGAGTCTCACATATTTGGCTTGTTAGAGAGAAAAACTGTTGTCAGTTAAATAACTTACAGTATTTCTTATTACCTCTTGTTAAGGTAAGGAGTGTCAGTAATACTGACAGGTTATGTGCACAGTACAGAGTAGATCCAATAGACTGTGTACAGTGTGCATATCAAAAGTGGTGCAACAGCAGCCTCTAGTGGTGTATAATACCAGGATGAAAATACTTTCACACAGGTTCTTCCTTAGATACAGTGCAAAACGCAACATTACTCCCATTCAGTATTCAGTGTTTACATTGGTAAAGTATAAGTCATGATTGTCATACATCACAATCAACATTAATATAAAACAAAGTGTTAAAACAGGAAACAGATGTCTGTTACAAAGACAGTGATAAGACAGACACTGGCCAATAATACAGTTTCTTTTCTTTGTCCAATCCAGTTCGTGTGCTTGTGCATCCCTGTTGCTGTGGTTACAACCACAGGTTCAAGGGTGGACAAACACCAATCACTTCATAGCTTATGCACATCAATGCCAAGTGTTAATAGAAAATAATGATCCTTGAATTGATTTGAAACAGTTCGTTGATTATTTGAAACTTAATAACACTTAGATGTGCCCACAGTTTTGGTCAATGATAAATCATTAGTAATCAAGGTTATATATAATAAATTTAAATACCTGTGTACTGGATTTTTTTTTTTTTGTTAGACATTATTAGCTAAATGTATAAAAATGCAATTATAAAACTGGTATATGCTAAAATTGCACAGTAGTCTTCCTACAGGATTATGTGAATATATAATCAGTTGTTGTAGTAAGTAACCCCCAGTACCATGGGTAAACTTTTCTTCTCCATCATTACTTCAGCTGTGGAGAAGCGAAGAAGTTGCCCTGGCGGTTAGAGGCAGCTGTAGCTTTGCTCTTGCTCCCAAATCTAGAGAGTAGGGTCAGGAAACAGGGGGCAGTGATGAGGAAGTTTAGTAAGTGTAATATCAGCAAACACAATAGTAGGTACACAGCAATGAACACAGGAATACGGACTCAATGCTAGATTTTTCAGTTCAAAACTTTAAACTGGAGCTGATGTTGGTAAAGTCTTTAAACTCCCTTAAATATGGAGAAACTATGTACCACAACCTTTCTATTCCAGAGTAATGCTGTATGTCTTTTATTTTAAAACACTTGATGGTACTTATTTTTAAAAGATCATAATAATTAAATGTGCTTTTACAGTAGTTCTAGTATCTTAATGGTGCTACACACCGGTGCTTTCACTTCATAACTTGATTTGACTTCTTCTTTAGGATGAGGTGTGTGTGTGTGTGTGTGTGTGTGTGTGTGTGTGTGTGTGTGTGTGTTTGTATACAGACTGTATTTAACCTCTCTCCTGTTAAATTATAGCTTTTTATTTTTATTAGTGTATGGACTTTGGTGACAGGTATGTAATATTATAACTACAGCAGCTCCACCTAAGGTTGTCATGAGGGAGGATCTAATTTGTCAGAAAGAATTAGTGAAAATCACGGGGTACAGGGTCTTTAACATCACATTTTGATCTGTTTAACACAGTAAAGTAACAGAGTAGGTTTCAGTAAGACTGTCGGAGGTTACTAATAGTCCCATTTCACAGCAGACTTCTAGTGATCTGTTATAGTTTTAACAAAAATCTCAAGCCTTTAAAAATTGAAATTTGATCAAGGTAAAGGAAGATTTTCCAGGCTTCTCTCCCTCAGTGCCACTTTCCGTATAATGTGTGAGGGTTAATGTAATGGAGTGATGACTATAACGTGACTGTCAAGCTAAATATTAGAAGTAACATTCCAAACATGCTTCCAGTGAAAAATGCTGGGTGAAAATTCGAAAATTAGCAAGAGAGCTTTTCACGACGTCATCACTTAAACCTAGCAATAATTAAGAAATTTGGTCAGATTTTTTGGTTGGTTCATACGGCGTGTGACTGAGCTTACATGGTGGTGCTGGACAGAGTGTGCATCATACGCTGGGACAGTGAGGTGGAAGAAGGTGTTTTGGCCATCATCTGGTGCTCTGGAGTAGTCACTGGTCCCAGCATGCTCACTGCAAAAAAAGATCAGTGCTTCCTCAATACACCTGAATACAGCTGGGTTGGTTATTTGTGAACAAAATATACTGAATACAAATACTCAAAAAGCAGTTTTTGTATCATGTGTATCATTTAGAAGCAGTTCCTTAAACTGTAACAGAGCACAGTAATTTGTATTCTAGTTTACTACAGTACGTTTTTTTTTTAGTTATTTACCTTTTCGGTCTGGAGTAACACTGTGGTGAGCACTGTCCATCGCCGTACTGTCTGGATAGGCAAACTGGCTCCAGTAGTTTGTTGGGATACTGAGCAAGCGCTCTATAACCTAAAGGGCAAAATGAGTAAGTGTAGTCAAAACCATTTTGAAGAATAGTAACAGAAACACATCAACTTATTTATGAGACTGACATTCATCTTGTTTCAAAAGCACTGGACAGTCCAGTTAGTCTTAACACTTAATTCACATTCATGTTACCCTTGGTTGTCGATTTGTGTCATGCAGAATGGTCATGGGATCTGGGTCAGGAACAGCATGACCTACAAGGGTAGGGCCAAAAACCCTGGCCAGGTTGTTCACATCCATCTTGGTATCCACACTTTGAGACACCCTGGGATTTAAAAGGAGTGGAAATGTTGAAATTTTAAACACACCAGTCCTCTTAATGCATGTAAGATAACAAAAGCATAGTGACTATTAATACTCCTAAAATGACAGACTTCTGCAGATGAATCATCAGGCAGGCTAGAGTATCTCGGTTGGGTTCAGGCAGCTCACTGATGGTCTGGTACAACACAGCCAGACTGTTGTCGTCGTCCTGAATTTCTAAAAAAAAAAAAAAAAAAAAAAAAAAAAAAAAAAAAAAGCATTAACACAACTTTTCCCAATATAAAGCAGCTCATTTAATCACTCAGTCTGAATACTTCAAACACTATCAATCCACAAATCATCTCTAAGTGATTCTCAGAAACATACCAGCTGCTTCCATAAAAGCTTTGTTGAGGTGGAAGGTGAGCAGTGGCTCTGGAAGGTTTCTGAGGAAGTCTTTAAGGACACCTGTAATCACATTGATATCTTCTACTTTGTTAAGTGGAGGCAGAGTTTTTCCTCTGATCAGCTTCTCCTTAAGCTCTTTCACCATGCGCTCGTGGCCAGAGATCCTGTACAGGCCAATCTAGGCCATGGAAAAGATAACAGAAAGCAGCTTTAATTGCCTATGATATTCTATTACTATTCAATGGCGCAACTAATTAGAGAAGGAACTATCTATTGTTATAGCTTCAGAGAAAGAGCAATGACACATTAATAATAAGGTGAAATGTAAACAAGGAATTTAATAAACTCACCTCATGTAGGCCTCTGTGCTCAATCTCCTTTATGCAGTAGATGACCAAAGCTGGGATCTTGGGGGAAGTTGCTGGAGCAAAGTCAGCCAGGGTGGCCTACACACAGAAGACACAGATTTAAAAGTAGGTAGCATCAAAGTACTAAAAAATAATAAAACATTAAGCAGTGGAAATATTTACTGTACCTCTGTGTTCTTTATTGGAGTGCTAAAAGCATTGGGATTACAGGGTAGGGGACACCGCTCGCGACATTCTGGATGGGTCACAGCTCTGCAGTCCTGGCAACGAAGGTACATCTTGCCAAACTTTGTTCTTTTTCCACATGGCACACAGAATTCAGACTTGATCACCTAGCAGAGGGAACATGGTGCTTGCAGTGAACCGATTATACTTTAGCAATAGGTAAAAATCTTAAATCACGTGTGTAACTTAGACAACTACACAATCTTACTGTTTTAGAGACAAAGTGGTGCTTCTTCCCTCCTTTGGGTTTGGGGGTTTGCATTTGGGCTGGGAAATCTGAGACTGGTGTGCTGGGAGCTTCACTAGCAGTCTCAGATTGGTCAGTAGTAGTTGTATCACCCCACGCTGGAGCAACTGCAGATACAATTGCATGTTGGTCAAATAAAAAGTAAAATAAATAAATACAATTTTGTAAGGTCATATAAGAATAAGATTCTCACCACTCTTCTTTCTGCTGCGTGTCCAGTAAGGCACAGTTTCAATGGTGGAGACAGCCTCGACAGCACCACCATTTACAGGCACTGTGATGGTAGTTTTGGCCACAACAGACTCATTCACCTGAATGACATAAAAAAAGACATTTCATTTATTTATTCTTTTCAGAAAAAGAAGTTGGTTTAGGAAAAATAATTGGCATCTATATTAATTTGCTCATTTTATTTTTATGCTATATTGATAGTATTATAGTAAATAATTATTGTAGTATTTTATATAATAAAATGCATGTACTATATATATTATATAATATATAGTAGTTATAGTACATTCAACTGCAGAGGTCAACATTACCCTTTCTGACACGCGTCCAGTGGAGCGACGTTTTTTCATGACTTGTGGAGGAACATCAGAGAGTTTTCTGGAGGAACGCTGTGGATTCAAATGTAACTTTTCTTAAAACTGGCTAATCACAAGCAAGAGAGGATGCCTGTGCTGGTGATTGTAAATAATAACAGATACCACTCTCTGCCATTATCGCAAAGCTGAAACAAATGAGCAAAATCATTGATGCAAGAAAAGACAATTTGAGTAGAGGCATGACTTACTCGTTTCTGGCGTTTCCTTAGTCTCACAGTCTTCATTGTAGAGGTATCCCAGTCCTACATGAAAAATGTTCATAATATAATAATTAATAATAATTATTGCACCACCATAACTCAATATTAAAATCAACTAAAATAGACAATGAAGCATTTTAGAAAATAGGTCATCATACCAGAGAGTCGTCCGTTTGGTCATAGCTGATGTCTGACAGCAAAGAAGCTGATTCATCTATAGTATTTAACCTGCAATAAACCAAAATCAAAATTTGATTGCAATTTAAAGTACTTCCTGTGGCCATGCATAGTTGGTGAATAAAACAATGTCATAGTGAATTATAGTAGCTTTAATATAGGAACATTTCAAATACAATACACAGTGTGTTGGATCTATACAGTAAATGACAGGCAGTGTAATAACTAGTTAAAGTTATACAGTATGTGTGCAATATTAACAGGTGGAATGTTGACAACAGGTAAATCACTATTATTGTGTCATAGGTACAATCTAGAAAAGGTTATTGGTGCACCTCTAGTTGTTTCACAACCAGATAAGAAGAGTCTGACCTTCGACTGGAGTTTAAGTTGCTTTTAGCAGCCTGTGCTGCCTGGGAGTGGGCACTGAGGAAGGCAAGAGCTGAGCGCTGCTCCTCATTTAGATGAACGCTGTTACCATTGTTCTCTGAAACCAGCAGCTCCCGGATCAGCTCTAGCTGACGTTCCTGTTACATCCACAAAAAAGTAGATTAACAAAAACGTAAATACCCACAGAAAAATCCAGCCATTATTTATTTAAAATGAACAATTACTAGCCAAAGGAAAAATTACAAAAATATTTTCCTCCGTGCTCTAGAGTTGCTGAGGGTTACTTGACTGCTGCATAAAATGTCAAACAGCAGCTCAGATCAGCTGGCACTAATTACCATTAATTCCATGATTAAAATTGATGAAAGTGGTTTTAGTCGGCCACATGTGGCCTGGAATCGGGGAGAGTCAGATAAGGGTTCATAGACGAATAGGCTACCCCACCAACTGACCCACAGTCGCCCACATCGTGCAGATAAGTGAGAAATAAACACTGTACTGACCAGTTTCTCATAGACTGCCTCTGCCTTCTGTCGACGGCGAATCTCCACGTCCACCTGGTTGCGAGCGTGCTTTAGTTTGACCTCCAGGGCCCCCCTCTCAGTCTCTGCTTTAGTCAGCATCTCTTTACAGGAAACCAGCTCTTCACCTGACCGGAGCCATTTCTTACGGCACTCCTCAAAGTTTACTGCCAACTGGAGAAACTCTAAACAACAACGGAAGAAGACACTGTTGTATTGCTCCTGTGCACTAGTTTCCAATGTTTCTTGTGGTTATTACCATATGTGATCTAAAATTCCAATGGTTCCTATTTGAGTGGAAATGTTTCAAATTACCTTATGCTGGGGCTCAGAAACACAAGAGTGCTCTATAGTGAACTAAACACGTGAAATAATGCAACAGCACTTCACTGTTGGTTAAAATGGAAATTGAACTGTCTGTACTACTAGAGATTTATACAACACCCCAGCAGCTATTACAAACCTATTTCTATCATAGGGTGCACCACCAAATGCCACAATTTGTTTGTAGTTCTGGGCCTGCCAGCCTTTACTTACTTGATACTCTGTACTCAGAACTGCTTCTGCATTCATCATCATTAGTTACCATAACATAATCTCAACTGGAAACAACATAAAATGAACTCATATAGTACTAGAGGTGATGCTAACAACAGCACCATGCCACGCATTCAGTACTGAAGTACTTCAACTTCACAGATACGAGAACAGATGGCAAGTACCACAACCAAGTGTGAAAATAACTTACGTGGTTCAATGCCCTCATTCAGACCGTCCACCTGGGCTCTCAGACTCTGGAACTGGTTGTACAGGTTCCCAGCAGCTGACTCCATCGTCTCTTACTGTAACTGCCTTAGCTAAAGTTGACATCAGCTTGGTTAGTACCAGTAGTGAGAACAAATAGATTGTAGCAATATTGTGTTTATAATTTAATGCTATTTTGTGATGTTTTACGTTGTCGTTAGCAATGAGCAATAACGATTAAACTTTCAAGTCCGTAGCTTGGAATGATACAATCAACATCACATCTAGCTTTGTTATATAGCGCGAATTTTGCTTGGGTTGGGTATATTTTAGCGTTAGACTTAAATGTATCCCTAATGTATTCAAAGCAACACGTGTTTATTAGCTAAACTGCGTCTAACGTAACGATGAAGTTAGCGACATGCTAACAATAACGTTAGCTAGTTTCTTTCAAGTTGACTTTATAAACTAGGAGTTTAGCTAGCATGTTTTTCGCTACATTGACAAACCACACTTACCTGTGCAATAGTTCTTCTGTGTAAGTGCGGCTGACACGTACTGTAACAACCTCCAATATTTAAAAACAGAGGTTGTGTTTTTTCAGAGCCACACCTGTCGGATGTTTGCACACTTTTCTACACAGTTCAAAATCAGCGCCGGTTTTCTTCTTCGTCTTGAGAAGTTACAGCAGACAGCGCTCTCTATCGCCCCCACACACCCAGTGGTGTAACTGCAGGGAGAGGTGCACTCAAAAGTGGAGTCAGTGATGTATCAACACACAAACTCCAAAGAAACAGGTTTCAGTGTTTTGTATTTTGGAAATATAAGCAAATTAAGTGTGGTGCCTAAAATTCCTATGTGAAATTCTGGACTGAGTTTGCACGTCAGAGATTCCCTGGAGGGTTGTAGTTATAAAAAGAGTTATCTGCTTCTCACTTAATAACTTGAGCCCTTTTAATAATATCAGGAACTTAACAGGATATGTGGGTCACTTTTTTGTACAAAAACAAAAGACAGATTTGCCACTGTGTCATGTTGTTATCAGCCTAGCACACGAAATCAGGCATGAACGGGATTTCTGGGTGTAGCAATAGCTCTACTGTGCAAAATGTATTAAAAGTAACACACACTTTATACCAACTGCAAATAATTGACATGTATGTATGTATATGTGTTCATGGCTGATTAGAAATAACCCATTAATGAAATAAAACTGATCTGTGTGTGGTTGTTTGATTTTAATTACACTAGCTGTGTGACTTAGCATTGCACTTGCCCCAGAACATTGTGCGTGTGTCTCACTGCAGATCCATTAGTTGATTTCAGATAATAGGATCTGTCAGTCAATATGAGCTCTCTGTCTATATCAATTATTCATTACTGTATGTACACCCCCCTCACCCCTCTCCACCTTCAAGGATCATTCAACTGCCAGAATTCTCTTTTTCCTACAATCATTTTCTGCCCTTTCTTAACACGTAATAATCTCTTAGATCTGCAGGTAAAAAAGAGTGTTTTAGCAAAAGACAGAAAGGAAATAATTAAAACTGCCACACAGGGCATTTTCGTTTGGGAGGGATTTTTTCATTCACCATAATGTTATAAATGCATCCTTATAATATAGTGCAATCAGGTCTTTATTTATTATTTATCAGATCAGAGAACATACTGTAAAAGGCACATTACCACTTTGCCAAGTTTATTCAAATAGGCAGCATAAGTCAAAGTACACCTCCACAATAATAGAAAGCATTGCACATCAGAAACTTACTTCTACATGTTTTCTTTCATTTACGAGCAGTTTTTACCTGAATAATAAGTTCACAGAGTTTTAACTGTGTGCTTAAAAGGTGCATGGATACTGCAACAACAGGGTCAAAATTTCATCAGTCTTATCTCAGGAGTGAAAAAGTATCAGGAGGCTCTCATGCACACAAGTTTCAAAGGAAGCACCTGCGGATTGTGCTGACTACAGGGTTAGTCACAGGCACATTTGGAAGGGTAATGGATCCACAAACAGCCTCACGGGGAACACTTGGCAAATACACATCTACTTAGGAGGATGCATTGAAGTAAAACACCTCTCATCCTATATACATCCTGTGCATATATGTGTACACAGGGGAAAGTAAAGTTTAAAGGTTCGACAAAACAAAACAAGCCTTTTGATACAGATTTCCTGCTGATATGCATAGTTTCTGTGCCCTTTGGTGTGTACCCCATAGATGACATGCCTTTTCCATTGTTGAGCAGAAACAACATCATTCATATCTAGCAATATACAGGGAGTGGGCATGATAACATGTGAACACCAAGAAAATGCAGTTGAATGCATTAACACCTGCAATAAATACTATTATCATGAAGTTACAATTTTACATTTTTGCTGAGATGGTGCCAGGCATTTGTTAAACTAATTATTTGGTCATTGTGAGGTTGTGCCTACTGTGATGGGGGTTGTATTAGATTATAGTGTACCATAAAGTGTGTCTTGTACATTACATTACAGCCTTACTTTAGAATTAAATCAACACTTTTCCAGCAACAAAACAGAATTTTACAAGCTCTACAAAGACACTATTTGTGTTAGAGTCCAGTACATTTTACAGGTGTGCGTACAACATACTGCGTTAACCCCATACAGATTTACAGTCTGGCACCAAATGTTAACAAAATAAAAATGTCTTTTTATAAAATGGAATGTTGCAACACTGGTAAATTTACTTTTATCATGTGTGAAAAGATGCTAGATGAATATGTTGGAGCTAAGTGAGTCTTCAGGTACATGGAAAAGCTCTGGCCATGTGAATATAGCAAAAGGATAATGTGCCTAGGTGCACTGCAAACATCCCATCAATTAAATTACAAGTGGTATCCCCCACTTAGCGTGTGCTTACTGGAATAGGCTCCCTATTTCCTCCTCTGCTCCAGGGCCAAAACATCATCAACAACAACAACATTTTTATCTTCCATTTCCATCTTTCCATTTTTGAAATCTGACACTTAGTAAACACTCTGCCGCACGACTCAAATGCGTAACGGTTTGAATGAACCGCTCATATTTTTCAATTTGAAAAATGGAACTCTATAAAAATATTATTTTTATTGATTTACGTGGATTTGAGCACTATATCTTGTTGCTTTAAGGAAGTACAAGACCTTTCAAACTAAAAGAAAATAAAAAGGCTCCATTACTATTTAAAAACTGTAGATGTAAAACTTCTATCTGATATGGTATTACCTTACACAGAAGAAAAATAAGCCCTGCAGGGTTCTCAAGGGAAGAAAAAAACAAAACAAAAAAAAACATCCAGGCAGTGCTTAAGGCGGCAGCTGACTCACAAAGCATTTGTTAACTGTGTTGTTTGTCAAAATATGAAACTAAAAAGAAATTGACACGTTTGCATTGGCTCAGTATTAGTAGTTTCAGCATATGGTCTGAGAGTTATTTTTTTAATTATTTTAAATCTTAATTCTTAATTACTTACTTTTGCCTCCACCTGAAATTATTAAGAACATGAACCACCATCTAATAAATGCCTATAAATGGATGAAAAAAAAACATGGCATTGGAGATTGCTTATGATGTGCATGATGGAGTGAATCAGTGCAATTTCAAAGTAAGCTACAGTGATCGTGCTGTTTTTCTGAAGGGTGCATGCAGAATGCAAGTGTTAGGTGGTGCTGTATGTTAACCGATCCCTAATCACACTTTAGGGTCTTACTGTCACAGTCTCTCATCTACTAATCTCCATGAAATAAGTGTGCAGTCTCCTGCGTACAGCACATACAGTTGTTGCTGAAAACAAATAGATAAAGTCAGAATGTGCAACAATGTGTGCTGCCTGTGAAAGGTCTTCATGAGCCCATGGTGCAAATGGGAATGACGATGATGAGAATGATAGCCACTGCAGTGGCAACGAGTGCAACCAGCTTGCAGACCTTAGCCCGGCGCAGCCCAGCCTCTTTGCGCCTGAGTAGAGCATCATAGCCTGGAGTGTAGATGTCGTCCATCCAGAACTCCATGTTGTTGGGGTTAAGAGATTCCTGGCCCTGAGCGAGGAATGTGATGGCATTAACAGAGGTCATAACATCATATAGTCTGAATACAAATCATAATTTAATCTGTTACACTTTTCTGCTGTGTATTACTGATTTGTGACACTATGTTATACATCGTAATTGTCTTTTACTAACTCCACTTTCCTTGAGTCTGCATAAGCATATACACTAAGGAAATTGGCCCCAAGAAATAAAAAGTATATCTTACTGAATAAATGCAGGAAACATAGCAGATTTAGTCATTTAGACCATTACACAACCTTTTAAAATACAAGTTACCTGTAGGTCCAAAGGGGAGATTCGAGCCTCTCTGTCATCTACAGTCCAGACAGGCCTTCCCCTCCCCTCAGCCACTCTGGGGTCCATGAGCTTTCCAGAGGTTAGCCCACCTGTCAGACTGCTGTCTTTGTGGCGGAACAATGACGAGTTAAACACTTGTTCCACGAGGTTGGATGACTTTTGGGAGAGTAAGTTAGTTGTGCTTCCTGACTGATCTGCCTAGAAGGAAAATGGGGACAAAATTGATATATACTGAATAATCACTATACGTATATGTATTTTTACCGGTTTGAAATTCAGTAAAGGTTGACCATAATAATTTAGCTAAATATCCCCTGTCAACATGCAAATGAACATGAACAGAAAGGCCTTGTTTCTGACATTATGTGCTGTAAACATTTAAACATGTGTTCTGCAAGTGCTGCGATTAGCTTGTACCACATGATCTTGTATCTACCCAGAATAAGATGGGGACGACTATCAGCCTAATGCATTTTTTTGTTGCACAGCATGAACACATAGGAGGTGCACATCCTGTGCTTTTGCTATCATAATAGTCATTTGTTTTAAATGTTACTATCTTATATAATATGTAACATGTTAATTACATCTTAATGTATCAGAAAATAACACCGGAGAATGACTCTACCTGTCCACCTTTTCCATGTGAAAGTTTGGCATCTTTACTTTTTGAGAATGACACTGTCCAGTCTCTTGCAGAGTTAGAAACATTCAGCTGTTTGGATTCAGGGACACTCTTTTCCTCAAGCTGGGTTTTGGAGGCACGGCGAGATGATGCATCCTTTTTCCCTTCTTTCCCCACCTTTGGATCCGCCTGAGCTTTGCTGCTTTCTCTTTGCTCGCCAGGAGTGTTCCAACGACTCCAGTCTAGACTACTGGTGCTGGTCCCTGGAAAAAGATGGCCAGATGCAGACAGAGGTTGAGGCTCTGATGACTCAGAAGGAGTTATAGGGTGGCTCATAAAAGAAGAGACACCACTGAGAGGCTCCAGCCACCGCCCGCCAGAGCTTGGTCCACCACTACTAATAGGCTGCTGGATCTTTTCATCCAGCCGCTGCAGAGCAGACAGCACCTGGGAAATCTCGGCCTTTACATCATTCAGTGACTCCAGTTGTCTTTCTATCTGGCTCATACGGAGCAGCAGCTTACAGACACTGGCCTTTAGCCCATCATCACTGCTTTCCAGCGAGTGGAAAAGCCTTTGGAGTTGACCCAGACGGCCACGTCTGGCCTCTGGGGTGTCCTGATTAACAGCTCCTGATCCATCGCTGGGGTGCAGGACTCCAGTGGAACCACACATGCTTATGTCATCTAAGAAACGAAAGATGGCACTAATGTCATCCTCTCCAAACTCAGGGTCATCTAATGAGGTCATGAAGGAGAGGCGATCGGCGTGGACAAGGCTACGGAGGCGCCGGGGGTCTGGTGGGTCTGTCTGGGTTCCCTGAGCTTTAACTCCATCTCCTCCACTTGGGAATCCACTATCCCCACTCTCACCCCCTGAGGACCCCAATTTGCTTATGGCAGGTGTTGATCTTCTTGGAAGCTGTTTACCTTGTGATTCCATACCAATGCTGCTCGAACCTATCCGGTCCTCTAGACTGTGACTCTTGTTGCTCCAGACGGGTTTCTGTGTCCTGGGTGGCTGAAGGTGACGAGGGGACCGTTCTGGTCCAAAATAAGTTGAGTCCTGCAGGTCATCAAGGCTCTCGTGTTTAGTGCGCTGCTCTAGTGACTGGTGGACTGTTGTTGGTGAAGGATAAGGATTCGGGATAATTTCAAAGCTGTGATTGTCGAACCCTTTCTGTACCTTATTGGGACTTGGAGACTCACTGCTAACAGTCACCTGTGGTATTAGAGGCGGCTGGTTGTGGAAGTCCTTTTTGAAGATGTTTCGCTTCTGGTCAACAGATGATGATTCCTGCTCAGCTTCAAACACCTCCATGGGGGCAGATTCTCCACTCGACTCACTGTCCGTCTCCAAAGGCAGGTAGATATTCTTCATGATCTCGTTAGGGATTTGACCACTGGGATACAGGAGTGTGGTGTGCGGCAGATCGAAAGACACAGCCCTCGCCCTGATTGGAGGGGAGGACACAAGTGAGATAGGATCTGGGGGAAGACTTGATCGCTTGCGCGCCGAGTAATTCGATTTTGGAAACAGCAAATGCTCGTCAATAGGCCTCCCACTAGAGTCAGAGTGGGCACGTGCTCTTTCTCGACCATAAATATTGAGCTGGTGGATTCCAGGCAGACTGGGGCCTGGGGACTGGTCAACAGGAAGGACTGTCTGGGCTTTCATTGGTTGGGTGTCATCAGCAACCCCACCCGTCATCTGAATCAGATTGAATATAGTTACAATATCAGCAGCGACACCTATGGGTGATAGCCCCTGGCCTCTGGTGGCAACCCGGTCTCTGAAGAGAGTGGCTGGGAAACAGGGGTCCCGGCTGGCCGCAGCAAACAGCAAACTCCTGAGCTCAATGAGGTGCTCTAGGTCAAAGCGGCTGCTGACCATGCGACACAGGTCCTGGAAGGTAAGCCACTGCCGCATGTTGGCCAATTCCTCCAGGATCCCCAGAAGGACCCCAGGGTATTCCTGCTGCAGGTTAGCCATGGCTGATCACCTGAGAGGGAAAGCAATGCAGTTAACAAGGCAAAACAAGTTTAACTGTAGAGCACCTTTAAAAAACAAGGAAATGCAAAGTGCTCACTTATGTCTTAAAGATTATATATACAAGAAAAAAAATGAAAAAATGAAATGAAATAAACAATTTAATTAAATTATTTGACCAAAGAAAACAGATTACAAAATAAAATGACAATAACAATAATGATCAGAATAAGAATTATATGAACTATAGGGTAATAATAATAACAATAGCTCCTTGCTCTTAAATTCTCAGATATAGCAACAGTGTGTCAGATTTCCTGCTGTGTTACTGTCAGCATTGGCAAACTGGACTCAAATGTAACCTGTGATAAGTAGACAGTTTTCAGTTTAGAAGAAAAAAGGCCCTTTGAGCGGGGATTTGGAAAGCGACCTTATTCTTGGGCCCTAAAATAACTGATCATCTGATCTGATGACGCCGTCACACTGCGCACATCTTTACCTAATTGGACATGTTTAATGCACTGATTTCTATTACCAGCTTCAGGACATATTTACAGAACAGATCGAGGAAGGATGTAATAAGATGCCTTCAGTGACTTTAGTTGGATTTGATCTAAAAAAAAAAAATAAGAAAGGGACGGACGCTTTCTAGCCTCCAGCTTCTAACTTACAGCGGATTTTCTCAAAAAAAAACAAAAAAAAAAAAGGCGCAACAAACTGTAGTTCACCTTCATGTGTGTACTATCAGCTGACAGTGGTGTAAATGTACACTGAGTTGTGAACCGTTTTTTCAATCTTACAGCTGAGCCTGGGAGTGTTTCCACTTACCTGAATCTCCTCAAATAGAAAATGCGGGCACGCCTGCGTCCATCAGCACTGACAAATAAAATCCAGTTTTACGCAGCCGTGTAAAACC
Organism: Anabas testudineus; assembly: GCF_900324465.2. Classification (NCBI taxonomy): domain Eukaryota; kingdom Metazoa; phylum Chordata; class Actinopteri; order Anabantiformes; family Anabantidae; genus Anabas; species Anabas testudineus. Next base: position 9,007,751 of record NC_046614.1, on the reverse strand, counting down.
ATGTTCCACATAGATCCGGGTCGGCTCATGGTTTGCTTTTTTTTTTTTTCTCACTCCTGGGCTTCTGTGTTTGTAGCAGCGACGAGCCCACAGTCGAGGCAGGAGAAGAGAAAATCAGAAATCAGGTCATCTTCCCACAAGTCCCTGCAGTCCTCCAAGGGACCTCAAAATACATCCAAACGGCTTCCCCTCATCACATATCACCGACGGCACCTGCAAAGTCAACGGTACACCCACAGCTCCAATAGATACATAGGAGGAGAGACACACTCTTGGCAAATCACCCGTGTGTGTGAGTGGGTCAGCACCGGGAGCATGATTTCTCAGGTGCAACAGCAATCATTTCTTAAGTGTGCAAGTGGAGCATGGTGATGCAGAGCAGATTAAAAATTGATATTTACTAATTGACACTGTTCAAACTGCAAACTGTCAGTAGACATAAGGTCCAGGGTAAATTGCTTGCTAGATTGCTGCCTACATATAGCTGTCTGCCTGATTTCAGCCCTCCCAGACATTTCACCATTACTCTGCATTATCATCCATAAAGGCTTGTACTTAAAACCCCATTAGAGCAACAGAAGGGCAGGGCTTTCATCGCTGAGTAGTAGCACTCTGCTACAATGAGAACGGACATCTCTAATTCATCTGACAACTTACTGAGGAGCACATCCATCAGAGCATGGACTCAGGAATCAATGCAGTGAATGAGCTGTTGCATGAATAGGAATGTGGGTTTAGATATAGGATGTAAAATGTAGTGTCAGGCCTGTAGCGAGGCAGTATGCCATGTAAAAAAAAAAACTGAACAATGCAATTGAAATATGACTTTATTAATAGTTTTACAATTCCATGATTTCATGGACCATACAAACAGACCCGAGAAAGGCAGATTTTGTTTTCATGGTTGTTCTCAATAAGGACATGAAAGATCAGAATTTCTTGTATTATTACTTAAGGCAAATTGTATTTGTTAATACTCTTAACTCTACTGATGAAGATCAGATCACATGAGAAATACATTTTCCCAAAGGTTCACATACTTTTTCTTGTCACTGTATATAAACAGTACATTATGAAGACTATCTATTCAGCTCAGCTGAGACTTGTTCTCTTTTCTTCTTTGGTTTCGATTTCACCACTGGAGTTACAATAGTTGGTGTCAGTGAAGGATTCAAAGCAGGATCTAATGCTGGGTTCAGGGCTAGCAGGTCCAATATTGTGGCACTCTGATCACCTGTTGAAATACAAAGACAGGAGACAGAAAATGATAAACATGTAAACGCATTTTTATTCTATGGGGTAAGGTTTCTTACGTGTGCTGTCCTCTTCACCACTGGGATCTGCATCTGGACTGAGGAGAGGAACCCGGGCCAAAGCTGCCAGCTCAGCTATGAAGCTTTCTTCTGCCTCCTAATGGACACACCAACGCAGTGCTTACAGAAAATAACTTGGCGGTATGTAAATATATTCATATATGTCTCCTGGTAAGTAGTGAAGTAAAGACAACAAGAAGCATACTAACCAGTAGCTGTTCTTTTATCTTTTCCATGGTTTGATCTTGGATTACTTTCTTCTGTCGCAGTTCCTCAGATATCTTCTCATGCTCCAGATCACACTGCTCCAACACTTTTCTTTTGTGAAGTTCAACTCTAATATGTAAAAAAACAAAAAACAAAGAACAACTCCAAATTATGTTTTTAATTTAAAAAAAAAGGTAGTCACTAAAAATACTAAACAAAAATAAAAGAAAAGCACTTCAAATGTACCTTTGTTGAAACTCAGCAGAGGTAGGTTTTTTGCCCCAGTTCACCAGCTCCCTGTGCAAGGCGCTGTTTGGCTGAGTGCTGCTCTCCTGCTTTTCACTCACCTCTGAAGATAAAGTCAAGAATGGTTAATGCACAGAACACAGAAGATAAGTGGAAAAATAAAAATAAATAAACAGAGCTGTGAAATTATCACTGACATACTGTGGCACATTTAACTGTGTACTGTTAACCTGCCATGCTTAGCATCAGTGGCTAATGAGAATAGAGCACCTGACAAAAGATGAGGAAACAGACGCATGTGGACCAATGTGGACTGGCATGATGGCAGTGAAATTGGTGGAAGACTACACCAATTGGATGTTAAACCTAGAGGTGGAAATCGTAGTTAAGCGATCAAGGTCAGCACCAGCCTCTGGGCCTAATGGACCGTCCCATGGACTGCATTAATATGCTCCAGAGGTGCTTCGGTTGTTGTAGCTGCTCTTTATGTCATTAGATGCTTGGAGCACACTAACTGTGAGATTCTACACATTCTGTTGTACACAGCATACTGTGGGAAGCTTTAGATTATTTCAAGATACCAGACATGTCGTCAAAGGACTAATGAGGAAATACTTTTAGGACAACCAGATATTTTTTACAACTGCAAAGGTTATTTCAATGGTATTATGCATTATGTCAGGATGCATGATTTCACAATTAGCTTTTGCCATGGCCACAGAGATTATTATTAGGGCATCTAAATGGGTCACAGGAGGAGAGAGGCTTCAGTCAGGGCAGTACTAACCAGAGAAAGTATACATGCACAATATAACTATCATCACCAAAGGGATGTTGGAAAAGTTGGCCAACTATCAGAGAAGCCAGTTAAAAGTTGAAGTCAAGTAGATGGTGTAATATCTAAGCATGAAACAGCAAGCTGTCGATGGCACGAAGAGTACAGAGACAATGGGCCTTCCAGGCAGTCTTGAACTGTGTCTACTGTTTGGTCTTCTGACATGAATGTATGTTGAACAACTAACCAGCTAACTTAGCTACAAGCGAGTTGTGCTACTACTACTGTAGATTTATGATGTCACGGTCTGTTACTAGGCGTTTTTTGTATTGACACCTACTAAATACGGCATTCGGCATACTGACTGAACAGTATAACACTAGTTTATGACGTGTGTTGTCATTGTCGTCTCACCTTTGTTTATTTTTGACTGATCCTGCTGTAGTTTTTTGGTGATGTCCTGTAGACGTGAATAGTAGCTTTGGACTAGTTCAGTGAGTGAATCTTTGGTCACGTACACACTCTCCGAAACAGCTTCTATCAGGTGGCGCTAATGAGGAAAACAATAGTGATTTACCAGACAAACTAATCTAGGAAACATGAAATTTGGTTTTATTTAGGAGAGATTAATATGAGACCTTTAAGCCATCGTCTTGTTTTGCAGAGGTCTGTGACTCAGTGGGCAGGGCCTCCATTATCTGTTGAATAGCATGGCTGAGGGCATTGCCTAACACTAGCTGTGCATGGCTCTGAAGAAGATCTGTTCCTGTTTCTAGTTCAGAAAGGAACTCCTGCTGAAAGCTGTGGCCCACCAGCTGACTCTCTGGACCCAGATGCATCTCTGCCAGACTGGCACTGCTGTTCTGTGGACAGCACAAGGCAAGAACAGTGTTCAATTCACTGTTAACATGAGAGTGTTTTGGAGGACACACTGTGTTTGGCAGTGGTTTGCTGTTTTAAGGCACAACGCATTTCCCCACCTTAAGAGCTGAACTGACACCGGATTGGCTTTTACTGGGCTCTTCCATTAGCAGGGCTCTGAAATCAGTCTGAGAGAATGCCTTCAGCTTTGACAGCCTCATCTCTTTCAGCATATGCAGACAGAAGTGCCTGACCACAAAGTGTCTCTGCACTGCCACTAACAGGTGCTCATGTTTCTTCTCCATCAGTCTCCCCACTTGGCTGAGAGAGAGAGAGAAAGAGAGAGAAAGAGAGAGATCCTTCAGCATTTTTCTGAGTTACTAATAAAAATTGATTTAGATACTGGATAAGAGGATATGGGCACATAGAAGAAACTGTCTTGTAAATCTTTTATTAGCACAGATTTATTTTATATCGGGTAATGTGTCACACACTCAGTATGTCATTTATACTTTCTGGCAGGTTGTCCAATACCTGTTGAGTGTGTAGCTCTGTCTGGCTACCATTGCTCTGAGGATTTTCATCTGTTGTTCACTCAGATGATGGAGACAGGCTTGCACCAGAGCCGTCTCCTCTCTCCACTCCTATAGAAAAAGATGCTCAGTTGGAAACAATGATTTTTGCATTAATGTAATTGCTTAAAGTCAAAATTCATGACTCTTGCCAGTACTTCATGAACTTAGATATAAGAAAGACAAAATTATCTTTTCAAACGAATGTAAAATAATGAAAGAATCAAGCTATCAAACACCAGTAGAGAAGACGATCCACCACATGGTGTCTACCTGTCCGTCTTTATCCAGGTGAGCCCTAATGTCCTCTAGCTGCAGCTTAATAGCGCACTCTGCCTGCTGTAGCTGTGCAACCAGCTCTTGCTCCAGATCCAGCCACAGCTTCTCACAGCATTCAACAGACAGCTTTGACTGGGCAGGGACAGAGGTGAGAAAGACATCCTTCGCTCGCTCTCCGAGCCTCTTTGACCACAAGGTACTAAGTTTCTAAAGATAGAAGAAGAAGAATATTTAAATAAGAATATTGCTGTGTCTACACAGTGGATGTTTCAGGCAGTGAAAAATACCACATAACAGTTCACAATTGACTCGCATTGTACACACAAATATGCACCAAAACCACAATGAAGCACTGCAGCTCTTACCCTCCAAAGGTCACAGAGGGCCATGACCACCCTGTTTTCCTGCTCCACCTCCAAATCATACATCTGTTGTCTGTGCTTAATCAGCAAGTCCTGGTAAATCTGGAAGAAATGTTATAATTAGATTTAGAAACCTGTGAAAGTACATGCAACTAAGAGTAGAGGAGAAGCAGCATGAACCACGATGACTGTGTTATAAAACAAAATTAACTAACTGCAGCAATCTACAGCCGGCTTGCTTGGCCTATTTATAATATTATGTAACTATAATTTCTGATCTACAGTACATATTCAGGTAAAGGAGGTAAAGCATTCTGACCTTGGTAAGCTGCTGTACGTCACTGTGAGTCTGTCTCAGTTCTAAGGCACGGGTCCTCTCCTTCGTCTGCCTTCTGTGAAGCCTCTTCCTCTTGGACTCCATTTTGCTGCACTCGTTATTCACCAATTCCTTCATCTTCCTCATACACTCTGAAACATAAAGACTTTTAGATGAGTGGGACAGGAGGACCAGTTGCACATAAACCAAATAACTGCAATTTGTAAAACTAGCTAATTTAGCAGGGTATACATGTTTATTAATATGATTTTTCAATTATTTAATAGTATTCACAACTTCTAAGTTGATGTTATAGAAAAAATCTAAAGGTGCTTGCTTAACTAATTCTAACAGATTTACACTGTGTTATTATGTCTCTGACTACACACTACATCAGTACAAGCATGATATTCTGTGCTGACCTTATTTGAGGAGCTAAAGTGTATTCCCATAAAATGTGCTATTTTAAGAGAGTATATCATTTCAGTTTCAAAGTAGGCTATACATTGTGTATGGCTACCTGCCACCACAAAGTAGATGAGTGTAATTCAAGACACAAATTCGGTCAGGCTTTTGGGTAACTGTGTTACTTTCTTAAATAAAACACCAACCATCTTTTGTCTGTGCTGATCTGATTGTACCTGGTAGTGGATACCACACCAAGTTTAGTTTTCATTACTGGGTTAGATGAAATTCAAATCATTTTACCCTCAGTGCAGTGTTGAAGGCTGTCTATCAGAGAGGCCTGAACTTCTGAAAGTATATTTTCCATATGGCTAAAGGTCAAGATGTTATCACTTGTCAGCTGCTCCAGTGTTGTTGCTATCAAGCTCTGTCTTAGAGACAAGTCCTGCCTTAGCAAGGCAGGTTGGGACTGAAAAATCCCCATCAGTTCCTCCCACCACAACAATTTCTGCTGGATCCTCTACAAGAAACAAACAATCAAAAATATATAGCATTCAGTCAGTACAAACTTTTTCATTAGTCCATCCAGTTTCTCCAATGATAAATGAGACAATGGTCAAGTTAATGGTATGTCAACCACTAACTCATATTTTTACCTTTAGATCAGCTTGTTGTGTGTTCACTAGGTTTTTCTCTATTAAAAGACAGGTCTGAATGAGGGACAGAATCACATCCTGGGCTTCATCTGGAGAGAAAATGCTGGTGTTCTTTAGCAGATGCTGACTCAAGTCCTCCACCTGTTTGCTGAAACCTTTGCACTATGAAGGGATGCAGACTTTAGGTTTCCTTTTAATCAGTATTTGTACAATTGTTAATTATTTTTTTTCCGGGTTTCTGTTTTCACTTTTACCATTTGAAGGCCACGTTCAAGGAGATCTTTCTGAGCTCTCTCAATCTCCTCCAACGAACAGGGAGCATCCTCATTTTTCTCAGTGTTTCCTATTGGAAACTGTTTCTTTAAGTCATTCAGTTCCTTAAAACAAAAGCTACATGTCAGTATTTTAGTCAATCAAGCACTGCAAAAATAATGTTTTGTGTATGTGCAAAAATCTATTCATATCTCTATACAAAGAACGTGCAATGAGTGTGAAATCCATTTATTAGTTTTAGACATTTGGTTTTACCTTTTCCTGCATTTGGAGAATATTCTTGGAGAAGTCAACATGACTTTTGTCTTTTGGAAACCGGCAGCTGAAGACTATCTTCACCATTTGAAGAAACATCTATAGCAGCAATTACCATATAACACAAAGGCTTGTGATGCTTTAGGACATAAACTACATATCTACATGGTAACTATAGTATAAAACAAACAAGAAAGACTCACCATGTATTTTTCTTCCTGAAACTGAGAGCAATGCTGCTGTATATCCTGCAAAGCCAAACAGTAAAGGCTGATCCTACCTTCAAAACTGCAGGGATAACGAAAGTATTACACCTTTCAGCAAACTCAGGTTGGTACATACGTATATAAAGATCAAGGTGTGTGGTTATGGCTTATTGTTTAGAGAGCCCTGGTTCCTACCCTGGTTGTGTCAGAGTGTGAGGGTAGTGGGAGACCTTAGTGAAACTCTGGTTCTGCAGGCTCTTGGGGACCAATGATGAGGAGATAAACTGACTGCTGTCATCATTGTCTTGCTCCTGACTCAGAGATTCTCCTTCCGTTGAGGATGATGACTCCTCGTTAGCCGCTGCTGGCGACATTGAGTGCTCATGCAGTGATGGGTTGGATGCTCCATCTGCTAAAGGCTAAAAGATATAGTGAAAGGTTGCAGGTTAAAATGTTACTTTAGTAGTTAAATTGGCAATATTTAGATTGGATGGTTGTGGAAAGTGACGTATAAGCATACATCAACTGATTGCAACATTATATATTGTATATTCTCTTGACTACTGACTCTAAATCACCCATCACCATTCATTTGCAGCAGGTTTCTGTGTTCTGTTGTGCTTCCATTTCTAATAAACGACACGGTAAGAAAGGTCTGCTAAGGTCAAACTACAAAAAATATACTCACTCTATATTTTTGGTTGATGGGATAAACCACCTTTGCTCTGGAAGCAAATGCAGCCACATCGCTGTTCATGGGTGGCTGCTTCTTCTCCTGCTCACAAGTAAGCATTAGTAAATGATTAGCAGGGAGTTCATTAATAAACATTCAGAAATGTGTAACAGTGGATGAAGAATAAATGGCGTCATTTCCAGTAATTTAGCATTACTTAAAAGGCATAGATCTAATATCCACCAGTGTAAAGGCAGAAAATGGAGAGACTACTTTATCATTAGTGGTGCCACTGGCAGCCTCCTTCCTGCTGCTGCTCACACAGTCACTTCGGTTGTTGTCCAGTTCCCCATCATCAGGTTCAAGCAGCCTCCTGGCGTTGTATCCCTACATGAGTGATACAAGTTCAAACAACCTCAAAGACTGACTATAAATGATCAGTGATGAAGAACTAGACTGGGATGGATGAGGGAAACAGCTGTAGCATGTGCTTACTTGTCTCGTCAACAGCAGAGGCTTCAGGAGGAAGACATATAAAAGAGCAGCAGCTACTATCCCCGACAGTCCCCCACACACTGTGGCCACCGTCAACAGTCCCGTGTAGATGTGCAGAGACTCGGCGAAACTCACTAACACATCGTTGGCGCATCCCGCTATCAGTTCCCGATCAGCCATGTCTTATAATAAAACTAGGACTACTGACATTGTTTGACTCAGGTCTCACAGTTATATGTAAGATGTGATGTAAAAGCTAACGAAAACTTATCTGCTCGATGAACGGGGCTTCCAGCTAAAGTTTCTCCGTTCGTTGTTTTCAGAGTCTCTATCTCTCTAACCTTTGAAACATCAGGAATGTATGATTTACAAAAACGTATTTCACCAAAAGCCTTTCCCAAAAACAACTAAGTCAGAGTATATTTAGCCAACGGCTGAGATTTCAGAGCACCGACCTGCGTCAAGACAGTGGAGCAAGCAAGAGTTGGCCGGAAACCGGGTGGGCGAGCCTTCAACTTTAAAGCACAATAACTATCCGTGGTAGAACATGAAGGCGGCACACCTTATATTAACAGTAACGCAACCGCAGACGGAGAATATAAATACGAGTCCGCCATTCCTAGGATGTGTAAGTCTATTTATATATGTTTTGGGTCCACACTCCCAATTACATACGGCTTCGCCGCTGCGCGTTTTTAATTTGAAAGGCATGGCCGGAAACGCACGTTGTTTTTGCCGCTCCTTGAGGAGGTGCCCGTTCCTTCCAAGTTTTGGAAATGTTTTTCCGAAGTTGTTCAGCAACGGCGATAATGCATATGTTTGGTTTATAGATCTTTGAACAGGCGCCGATTGTTTATCCTGAAGCAAAAAGCGCATAAGGAAGATGTTGTTATGCGTCCTAAACGTTGTAGTTATTGATGTTTCACATGAAAATGCCGTTTGTTTTAACGGTGGCAGCGTCCACAAACAGTGTCGACTGTTAGCTAGCTAGTCGTCGGCGAGGGCAGCACACCAACTCACTAATGCTTCGGGGACTCTTTGTCGCGCAGAGGGTCTCGGTATGGACGTTTCTGTTCAATCTCCAGGTATTGTGTTTGTTTCCATCTCCGTTTTATTCCCGTCGCTGTCACGATGTAACGCGGCGTGAGACACGACGTGCCGGTGTAATGGAGCACAGTGCTGGACGACAGCCTGCAGATGCGTCGTGGTACTGGACATTACTACAACATCCTTACTCCGAGAAACAGGAGGTGAGCACACTTCACCGGTACTTTACTGGAAACTCCGTCCAGTTACTAACTACATCACTGTTATTTGCACATACACTCATCTATACACTGAGCACTTTATTATGTCCACTGTACAAACACTACAAAAGTGTAATATAGTACAACATAGGGCAGTTTTAGTTGAAGCTGTCAGAAATGATGTGATGAAATGATGATGTGAATGGGTGGTGGATGCATTATATAGAGGTGTTTCTGACGTTTTGGCCCCTCTACAATAAACATATAGTAGTAGTATTAAGTTGCACCTTCCAATTTTGAGTTGCTCTGTGATAGTTAAATTAAAGTGATATTATTCATTTAGTTGTGTGCTTGAACAACATTTTAGCACCCAGCTTTTCTACTCTCTTGTCATACAGTATGTAATCTCTCTGTGTAAGAACTAGGGAGACGTTGCTTTGGCTTTTAGATCTACCTTTGCAAATGCATGCCCTGCAGCCTGTCACTGCATAGCCAAGTTCTTTTTTTAAAAAGTTTTTTTTTTGTTTTTGTAGCTTAACACTTAACATACTTCCCATATCCCATTGGATATTTACTGCACGAATGATTATTTTTCAGCTGGTGACAAGTTATTTAACTCTAACTGATGCAGTGAGTAGCTTCTCATTAAACAAGCATGTCTGAAGACACATCCTGTGGAAAAGATGTTAATCTGTTACAGAAGGGTCAAATTATTGGCATGAATCAAGCAAAGAAAACATCTAAGGAGATTGATGAAACTACTAAAACTGGGTTAAGAACTGTCCAACGCATTATTACAAACTGGAAGGATAGTGGGGATTCATAGTAATCATAATCTTCTAGCAGGAAATGTGGTCAGAAAGAAATCTTGAATGAATCAAAGCTAAAGGTGGTCCAACTAAATACTAGAGTGTGTGACTTTTTGTTTGGACGGGCAATGTACTTGATGAGTAATGCCATTTTTTTTTTTTCAGATCCTGGAAATGCAACATGATCCTGGTGGGAGATCAGCACGACTGAGAAACCTTGGGATGGATGGTCTGCTCTCTTTTTCTTAATTCAACAATATCATGAATTAGAAAATAATTTCTGTGTAAAAAGGAGTCAAACAATTGTACATGTAACTATCAGCATACAGTGAAGTATCTAGAAAGTATTCACAGTGCTTAACTCTTTTCACATTTTGTTATGTTACAGCCTTATTCCAAAATGTTGTTTGTTGAAGCAGATTTAGCACCAATTACAGCCTCAAGTCTGTCATGCTACAAGCTTTTCACACCTATTTCTTGGCCAGTTTCTCCCATTCTTCTTTGCAGTACCTCTCAAGCTCTCTTAGTTTGGATGCAGAGCGTCAGTGTACAGCCTTTTTCAGATCTCTCCAGAGATGTTCAATCAGGTTCAAGTCCAGGCTCTGGCTGGACCACTCAAGGACTATCACAGAGTTGTCCTTTAGCCACTCCTTTGTTATATTAGCTGTGTGTTGGTCAGCTCACTGACTAAGGCCCCTTTCTCTGGATCGCTTAGTTTGGCCGGGCGGCCCGCTCCAGGAAGTGTCCTGGTGGCTTTGACGAGCCACAATCAATGGGACCTTCATTGCTGCAGAACGTTTTTTGTACTCTTCCTCAGATCTCTGCCTTTATACAATCCTGTCTCTGAGGTCTACAGACAATTCCTTGGACTAGGTCTGTGCTCTCACATGCACTGATAGCTGTGGGACCTTCTGTGGGACAATCTGATTATTATGATTCATACACAGTCACTGTTCATGTACTGTTCTTTGGTTGTGTAAAGCTGCTTTGTGACAATGTCATTTGTAAAAAGCGCTCTACAAATAAAACTGAATTGGATTGAATAGAATTGAATATAGACAGGTGTAAACCTTTCCAAATCATGTCCAATCAACTGGATGTCCCACAGGTGGACTCCAAACAAGTTGTAGAAACATCTCAAAAAAGTTAAGCACTGTGAATACTTTCTGGTTGCACTGCACATCTGGTTATACTAAAGTTAAATGTATATGAATGATCCAAGTGTAGAATTTCGCAATGGTTTTACTTTTACAACATTAATTATATAACTATCCTGACAAAATATTTATACTCAGTAAATAGTTTTTACACAAAACCTAAAATGTCTCCTCTGGTGCAGTGAGACCCATGTCTTCTTCAGCTCCTGCAGGCCCATGGGAACACTCCATTTACACCTCCTTTACCTACATGTCAAATATCTTGCCCCGCCGGAACCGTAGAAGCACACTCACCAGATATAACCTGGGCCACACTCTGCCTCAAGTATGTTCCTACATTATAACTAGACCAGTGTTAACATTTTACATTTAAGACTGGTTAATTAAAGGACTATCACATTACAAGTAACTGATTATTTTGTGTTTTAAATGTTTCTGCAGGTTCAGAGTTTGTCACCTCCATCAACATTTGGAGTCAAATTTCACAAGTGCGCACTGGTAAGTCAACATATTGTTTAAATGTCAGGTCAGTGTATCTATGTGCATTTATTTCCAACATGTGTTGGTGGTCTAGTTTTAATTTGCAAATGAACATGATGAGGAATGAAGCATCCACTGATTCATACTTCTCCTTTTTAATTACACACTCCCAGGTGAAGCTCGATGTTGATCCTCCTCAGTTGACTTTTTTCCTGCTGATTCACAACATGGGCCCTGTGGGTGGCACCAATCTGTCTCAGGTGTCTATCCGCGACTCCATTTCTGGAATAGTACCTATAAAAACTGAAGGCAGGGTGGTGGAAAGGGGCTACCAGACATTTGCCATTGATTCACTGTCTGGTATGTATGGGAATCACAATGTTCTACAAGATTTTTTACTCAAACATGTCTGCTGTTTAGTAAATGTTTTTATTTTCTGCATTTTTTACCTTCTTAATTGTAAAATAAAATTGCATTGCATTGTTTTTACTTTACAGCTGGATCTCAGGTTGTTGTCAATTATACTGCTCAAATAAGGAGTCATAAGAGTGAACGTCTGGACCTTCCAGCTTTTCTTACCTTCTCCAATGCCTCACAGGTATTGTCTGCAACCCTAGATGAAACCAAAATAACTTTTTTTTTCTAACTTTACATGAATATTTAGCATAATAAGATTTTTTTGTTTTCTTGACTCCACAGAATGACGTCAGTATGTTTGGTCCACTAACAGCTAATCTAACATTAAGGGTGAATTCTACTGACAGGGTAAGTTGTGGATTGTTTCTTTACTAGATAAATATCTGCAGCACTAAACATCACATCTTGGATGTTGTGATGTTTTCTATACTGTGATTCACCATGTTCACAAAACAAATTACAATAACTAATATTTATTTTAACTAAAGTTTTATTCTTTTGGCTACTTTTTCAGATATATCCCAACCACGGTGTTCATTTTGCTGGATTTGTTGCCGGGCTCTTTGTCACGTTGGTGCTGTTGCTGCTTGGGTTTCTTGCAATGAACCTGATAGGTCCCAGAACCAGACTGAACCTTCTTCAGCAAGGGGTATCACAAAATATGCTTTTTGAATTGCACTGGTTAAAAACTAAACAAACCCTTTTTCTTTCTGCAGTTAACATTATACTAATGTAAATCACAAAATTATTACTCATATAAGTCGACATTGTCTGGGATCAAGAACAAAAAAGAGTTATGAACTGAACCATGGATTTGTTGAACATTGTATATATTAGTTTCTGGAAACATTATACAAACAAAACTTGGAACTTTTTCAGATAGGAATTGACTTCAGATATATGTTAATTTTATTGCTACAGAGAAACAGAGGAGATTCGGACCCGGAGTATGCAGACTGCAACATAAGTGAGACAGTTAAAGACGAGGCGGCATTTGAAGACAAGATGGTGGACATCATAGTGCTGGAAGATCCCCAAAACATGTATCAGGCATTGGAGAAGTGAGCACACCAGAAGCTTTTTCTTTTTTTTTCATATAAGTCTTCATATTTTTTCAAGAGACCATAACCTAAAAAGTCGCCACTGATGAGATGATTCACATTCAAAAGTTGTGTGATTGTAAAAAAAAGAAGAAAAAAAAAAGCACCTGTTGGATATCTCACAAGTTATATCCAAGAGGTTAACTAGGAAAAGGTCATTAAACTAATTAGTATAAAATATCATTAAAACAAGACCTAAAAACAAAAATAACAACCTGTAAGTAGATAATAAAAGCAAATACATTTCTGTAGTGAAAATAACTGCAAAGCTTCTCTTGAGGGCAGCAGTTAGGTTAGGTGTAGAGTCACTGTCGCCTCACAACAAGGATGTCCTGGGTTTGAATCCACAGGTTAGCCAGGTGCATTTCTGTGTGGCGTTTGTATGTTCTCTCTGTGTCTGCATGAGTTTTTCTCCAGGTACTTTGGCTTCCTCCTACCATCTAAAGACACTATAGGTCGATTGGTGACTATCAAGTTGCCCATAGGTGTGAATGTTTGTCTCTGTCTCTGCTCTGTGATAGACTGGTGACCTGTCTAGTGTGTAACCTGCTTATTAGCCAGTGGCAGTTGGGATAGACTGCAGCACCCCTCAAACCTTATGAGGAAAAGTGGTTAGGATAATAAATGGATAAATGGACGCCGCATCCTCCATGCAAAATAGGATAGGGAGCCATGATGCAGTGGAGGGGCATTAGTGGACAGCACAGCTCTGTGAAGGCACCATATAGAGAAAGATCATGTCAAAGAACATTCTAAATATATTACAGCACACAGGGCGGTGAGAACTTTGTCTGCGTGCAATCCAAACCTGTTAAACGTGCATTATGAGACAAGAACTGCTGAGCAGCTTAAATCCTTCACCCAGACAAGACTGGGCAACATGTAAAATTCTGTCATAATCAAAGAGGTGATACAACACAGCAGTAAATTTGCCCTTTTTTGAGATGCATTGCTATCATGAATTTCAGTAAACATACCATTTTTTATGGAAATAGGGTTAGCAATTATGTCAAAGAATATTGTGCCTAAAAACATTTCATGTCAAAGTCACATTCTAAAAAACATTGTTATTAACAATTGCTGTAAATAGTATTGATGGTAACAATTAACATTCAGATTTTTGTGATCTGAAACAAAATCAACTTCTCTCTGTCTTTTATCCCTATAAGTCTCGAAATGTCTACGTTGCTTCGTGCGACCAGTAACCTGGAGACCACCCGGATTCAGATCTACAAGGACGTGATGTCGTCCCTGCTGGGTGGCTTAAAGACCCGGGGCCAGGCCAGCGCCCAGGCCCAGCAGAGGCTCCTCAGTGTTCTCCATGGACAGTTGCAGGGAATGGAGGGACGGCTGAAGGAGGAGAGGGGGGCCCGTATGGCTGCCCTGGCTGGCCGTTGTAACCTGGAAACAAGGGAAGAAATGGAAGCAGAGCATTGCAGAGAAGCTGCTGAGAAAGCCCAGGCTGAACTGCTGTGTGAACATGCAGACCAACAGGTAATTATAATAATGAGTTGTTCACTTGTTTGCACTGTTTATTTTTGCATTGTCATACAACAATATAAGACTACTTTTAAAAAGACAACAAAAAGGAAGAAGGATTTACCTGTAATGTAATGTAACCTATGCGTAATATAATATAAAGAGATGATTCAATCTTTTAGAGAAGTCAAGTTTTAATGGGATCCAAGATAATTCCATTCATTTATTGCTTTCATTACCTGCTATAACTAAGCTGTAAAACTGCTTTGATAATGTTATTAGGAGCTCCTCCAGTGCAGTGTCCTCCTGGAGAAGCTGCATAAGCTGAGTCAGAGTCAGCTCCAGCGCATCCTCTTGGTTCGACATGAAGAAGCCTCAGCGAAAGTCCAAAGAAAGATAATTGAGTGGCGCCGGGTGGAGCTCCACAAGATCTTCTCTGAGGAACTGGAAGAGGCCATGAGGATGGGCGAGTTGGAGAAGAGCACAGCCAAGAGTCTTCAGCACGATTACTTTACCTGTCAAGTAAACAAACAGTTTTATTTTATTTTTATTTTTAAAAATGACAGTTTGACGTTTCTGCTCATATTTACATTTACATTTGGTCATTTAGCAGACGCTTTTATCCAAAGCGACTTACAAGTGAGCAACAAGGCAAGCAAACTAAGTCAAGAAGAAACAACATCAAAGCAAAGTGCTATCAAAAAAGTGTTTCTGTTTCAAGAGATGTGAGAATGAAAAAGTAGAAAAGTTTTTTTTTTTTTAAGTGCAAAGGAAGATGCGGAAGAGTTCTGTTTTCAGCAGTTTTTTAAAGATTGCTAGTGAGGTGGCTGAGCGTGCAGAGATAGGCAGCTCATTCTACCATCGTGGGATCACTGAGCTGAACAGTTTTTATGTATTTGTGTGTTTTTTCACAAAGCAAATAAATTGAACAAACTTTAAAACTCACAAAATGTCCTTTATACAATGTCCCTTATCTGTCCAGGATAAGCTAGAAGAGGTCCTGGATGTGGTCCTTGCCAATCAGCGATATGTGTTATCTGAACGCCATGCACAGAGGAAGTTCCTAGTGCACAGTCTTCACAGCCTCAACAGCCTGATTTCTGACATCTTCTCCAGCACCTCCAGCAATTTGGACAGCTGTTTCACCCACATCAGGAGGTTAGTGCTAAGTGTAGTTATTATTTCATATAAACTTTTATTGTTACACTACAAAATAACAAGACTGATGAAAATGAAAGTGAACATATTTCCATCACAACATATTTTAAGTGCTGACTTTTTTGATACATGAAAAGATTTGTGTTGGAAAACGTGTTTTTAGCACATGAAAACATGTATATCATATCAGTTTTTGTGTAAGCAGTCTGAAGATGTAAAGATATATGGATGCTGTTGTGTTTCTCCACCAGAGGGAGCACCGTCCCTACAGAACAGATAGACCACCTACAGGAGAAGGCTCAGAAAGAGCTGATGATGGTGAGGCAGAGACTTGATGAGACACTCAGCCAAGAAAGAAGAGCAATGCGCTGTGGCCTAATTAAGAAGAGAAGAGAACTCATCTCTGAAATGGTGAAATATTACACAAATTTATTGTTTTACTCCAAATATCTGTAGTTTATGCTGTGAATTGCATTTCCTAATATGCCACAATTATTCCGTCCTGCTTCCAACCTTCTACAGCTGAGTCGCCAAAAACAGAGTCAGAAGGATCTGTCAGGCATGTCCAAAGGTCTGGAGGGAAGGATAGAGGTGGTCCAGAACCTGAGCTGCTGGCAGGACTTGCTGACAGCTCACAGCTTGGAATTAGCTGAGCTCATCAACAATCTGGATGAGGAGGCTACTGCCGACATTCGCAAGGTGCCACTGCGACAGCAGACATCAGGCACATTCATGGCAAACTCACTTGGAAAGACATAACAACCCACATACAAATACAGCATTGATCTTCATCTAGTGGGATTTTCTCCCTGTACTGATTGTCTGCTTGTTCTTCAGGTGACCATGCGTGTGATCCAAGGTGCCATAGCAGAAGTCAAAGCCATCCAGCCTTCTGCAACTCAAGCTGTGCTGTCGCTTGTGCCTCCTGGGGACCAACGCTCCCTTCTGCAAGTAGAACCAGAATCAGGGCAAGGATCAGGATCATCAAGCTCTCTCCTGCAGGGCCAGGAGAGACTGCATCAGGAAGGCAAGGCAGCCTTACACACGCTCAGCTGCACCAGAGAAGCTCTGCAGGACGCCATGGAGAGAGAGCTGCAGGAGCAGAGGGAGCTCAGGGAACGCTGCAGAGCTTTCTTCAGGTGAGTGATGTTGCATAATGACAAATGTCATCTGATTTCAGGAGAACTATACACGGGTTATTTTATCTTACTGTGTCATAAAGGTACTCTAACATTGCCATGTAAAGTCTCACACTGTAACCCTGGTATGGTGTGTTGTTTTTTTCTTTTTATGTCTAAGGTGCTTGTGCTCGTCCCAGCTCACACTGTCTGAAGATGACAGGCTGAAGATGAAACTAGAGTTTCAGAAGTGTCTCTCTGTGATGGACCGCTGCCTGGTGCTACCCTATGCTGTTTCCAGAACTAAACTCCACAATGCCCTGGCAGCTTGGAGAAAAGACAATGAAAAACAGATGGTGAACACATTATCACATGATACTGAACTCTAGTATTATGCTCTTGCAGCCCCAATATGGAGAATTTGATACTTTCTCATTCTGGTAAAAGCTACACCATTGGTATGAAAACAATACTGTGGTCAGCTCTGCTGTGGTCACCTTTATGTCCACTTCTTTCACTCTGTTACCTCTGATGATATGAATATATATTTGTTTTAAATTTCCATACAATACAAAAGCAAGTCCAAAGAGAGGAACCGTTGAATGAAACTACAGCACTAAATAACGTTGCATTTACTGTTTCCTCATATGAATAAGAAATGGAGAATGGTGATCACCAGTGCAAACCACACTGTAATCTGCTTCAGTTGTGTGGGAGCTAGATAAGTGCACATTGATATTCAGAAAATATAAAGGGCTCCACAGAGTGGTTTCATTTCTAATCACATCATAACAATGTGCTTGCAGTCGTTTCCCAAACCTTTTTTGTTGTTGTTTTTTTTTTTTTGCAGATGAATGCACTTTTCAAGAAGAAACCTAGTGAGATCAGGCAGAAAACAGACACATCTGGCTTGTTGCTTTTCCAAAAGAGGCTCAAAGACAGGATCCAGCTGTTTGAGAAGGAAAAGGAGATGGAGAGTGGTGTCATGAGCAAGGTGAAAGATGAAAGAAAGATGTCACTCTGAGTACCTTTAATCTATTCCATTTTAAAGTGCAGCAAGTGCTTTAATTTCATATTTCTCATATATTGCCAGGTATTAGAGGAGATGCGTGAAGAGAGAGAGAATGATCTGTGCTCTCAGGCCAACAACTTGGCAATACAGATGGCTGCCATCCACTACCAGAAGGCTGAGAGAAGGAGCAAAGTCTTGGAGACCTCCAGAGCGATGGTCACCCTGCACAGCATGCTAATTCAACTTCTGAGAGAGAGAAAAGGCCTAGAGAGACAAGAAATGGCCCAGAGTATACAGAGCTACTGCTTGGTAGGCACATGAGTGCATGAGTTGTACCAATACAACAGACTGCTTGTGTGCTTTGACACACATATTACGCTTCAGATTAATATATAGTTGTATATTTATTATACAATATTTATTTTTCACTTTCACTTATATACATTGAAAGTATACTGTACTATATCTTTATTTAAGAGTTCATTTAAATCTCACTGCAGGGCCTAGAGGAAGCAGCGCAACAGCTGCAGAAGGAGAGGACAAAGTTGGACGACGCGGAGGTGTCTAAAGTTGCTTCAAATAAAACACTCCAAGATGACTGTGATGAGGGGGAGGATGATGAAGTGTTTCAGCTGCAGCAGGATTGCAGGATGGTGTCCATTCTCCAGGAGGCACTCTACAAGTGTGATGAGTTCATCATATTGTTGGCCAGGAGGTGAGCTGTCATGTCAGCATT
Source organism: Anabas testudineus (assembly GCF_900324465.2). Lineage (NCBI taxonomy): Eukaryota > Metazoa > Chordata > Actinopteri > Anabantiformes > Anabantidae > Anabas > Anabas testudineus. The sequence continues at coordinate 8,989,144 of NC_046614.1, read as the reverse complement.
ATCTCAGCAGTTATGAGGAATTTTGTGGGTTGAAACAGGCCATTAAGTTCTACAGTGTTGAAACTCTCGGGTGTTTTCAGGTTGCTAGAAATGACTGCCAACTATCAAGCCACACAAGATTTAAAAGAACAAATGGAGCTCAAGAGACTTTATGCAAACTGTGACCAGGTCATACCTCTTTCAAAGTGTTTTACCAGAAATATCTTTAATACAAACATATTACTGGCATAGGAAAATACCAGGGCATCCACATTTCTTTGTATATGCCAGTGAAAGTAGAGGTGGCTTTGTGCCCTGCTCTTTGTTTCAGGATCTGGAGTTTGCATCTCGGCTGGTGAAGCAGAGCCAAGTGCCTGCTGATGTTCTCCTGGAGACTCTTCGTCTCCTCCTCCCCACCCTACCTGAAAGCGAACTACTTTCCGTCACTGATGCCCTCTGCCCCAAACAGCACCCTATTTCATCATCTGCAGAGCATGAACACGCAGGGTAAGAATGAGGGTAATGGTCTGTCTGTTGGGCACAATTTTACCTTTACTTAATAAGATCTTTATTTAGAAGTTTTAAACAAAAAGAGCCACAAATGGACATTTTTGTTGAATTTCTTTCTGCACAAATACACACATATCCCCACATTAATCACTCACCGGGGCTTCCACTTACTAATTAAATAGCACTAAAAATGTCATAAAATCCATAAAATCCATCAGAAAACATGAAGTATGCAGGCAGAGTCTCTGGAATTTAAAGGAGGTATTTTTCTTAGTAAAGTCACTGATTTAATAAAAGCAGCATTTCCAGAGCAGCTGGCTAAAACACATTTCCACGAGGGTGATTTGCCCTGAGCCAAGATTGTGAGATAAACGATTGTGCTCATCATTTAGTTTCCCTGTCTTCTTTGATACACTGGAACATGCACACGAGTTTGAATTGCTCTACTGGTGAATGATTTTTCATGCATGAAGTCTCTTTGGATCTGAGCTGTTTTCAGATTGGAATGAATAAATCTTTCTTTTCTATTTCTCCTCTTTTAAGTGTACATTGGAGATTGAAATTGGATAACAATTTATGAACACTTTTCATAAATAATGTCATTTTCATTGCTCAACATTTGAAGGATTGTTTTGTTGGCTGTACCATGCTACTAGAACAGTGTTTTACAAAATAACCAAAGCACTTCAACAAAAAAACTTTTTTTTTTTTGCAGAAAACACAATGATCAAAATTAGAGAACAGCATTGACTGTAGCACTGAGAAAGATTACTACAACATTTTCTGAAGGTTACGACAGCCAACAATTACTAGGTAGCATACAGGCCCTTGCTTTGACTTCAGCACACCTGCAGCCACAGGACACTAGTCTCTCACGCTGCTCTGGAATAATTTTGCTCCACTCTCCTTCCTGTGGTTTCCATACTTCTGGGACTACAGTGGGTTTCTTGGCCACAACATTGTTGCCAAGGATTTTCCAGAAAGATTTCTGTTGGGTTTAGATCAGGACTCTGGGCTGGACGTTTTATTATTTTACTGTTTTCAGCTCAAGGAACGGCTTTACTCGTCTGGCTGTGTGACGGGGGGCATTGTCATGTATGAAAATTGTTAGCTGAATGGGTGTCGAATGCAGGGAAGGAACTGCGTGTTGTTGAAGGTTCTGATAAATATTTGTATTCACTCTGCCATGTAGCTGTGTAAGAGGCGCAACTCCTGCTGCAGAAAACTTTCCCCAAACCATGACACGTCTTCCTCATTGACTTCTTTACACACTTTGGGTTCAGTCTTTCCCCAGGTCTACGGACATAATGTTTACCATTAGACCCAAATGAATTCAACTTGCTTTCATCACTAAAGTGAACATTGGACCAATTCTCCTCTGTTCACACAACATGTTCCTCAGCAAAGATTAGTCCTGGTATTTCATTCTTTCTGCTAACGAGAGGTTTGGTCTCTGCAGAGTGGGCTTTCAGTCCACATGCCCTTAAACATCGACACACTGTATGATGAGACAGATCCTTACCCTGCCCCTGAACTGGCGAGCTATTCCACCTGCAGTGTTGAACCCATTGGCCATTGACATTCTCTGTATCATCCTGTCCTCTCTTGTATTTGTCTTTCGTGGACGACCAGCTTTCTTGAGAGACTTGTATAAGGTTTGTGACATAAAGATGCAATATCCTGGAAATCACGGATTTGGAAGGACCAACTTCTCTTGCTACGGCTGGAAATACAGAATATTGCAAGTGTTCAGAGACCTGCTATGAGCAAACATGAGGCCTGCGTTCCAATGGGACGTTGTGGTGTTTTCTAATTTATGCTTATCAATTTAAAGGCCGATTGACCATTTTCCAAACGAAGTTGAAAACTGTCGTGCTGCTTAAAGAGGCACTTATAAAATAAAATAGCAAAAGAGATCATATTTTCCCTACTTTCGTTTCTCTCTTTGTTAGCTCCCTGTAAAATCCAGAATAGAGTTTCAAACCCTTTTCTCACATCTGGAGGATGGAAGAAGCTACTTGGATGAGTAGTGAAACGTTTCAACCTAACAAGAAAGAAGTCCAGTTGCCATGACTCAGCTTCCAGATAACTTCACCTGGACGACTGAGAATCTTCACCGACTTTTCCTCACATATAAAGCACTTAATAATCAAAGCTCCACCCTATGTCAAAAATCTCATAGTTCCATATTTTCCCAGCAGAACTCTTTATTCTCAGACTGCAGGTTTACTTGAGGTTCCTAGAGTTTCCAGATGTAGAATGGGAGGCAGAGCTTTTAGCTATCAGCTCCTCTCCTGTGGAACTAGCTCCTAGTTCAGGTTCTGGAGGCAGACACCCTCTCTACATTTAAGACTACACTTAAAACTTTCCTTTTTTATAAAGCTTATAGTTAGAGATGGATCAGGTGACTCTGAACCATCTCTTAGTTATGCTTCTATAGGTTAGTCTGCTGGGGGACCTCTACTGATACACTAAGCTCCTCTCTCATCCTCTCTTCTCATCTATCCATTCAAATGCTACCTTTGCATGTCATCAACTTTGTCATTTCTCTATCCCATAGTTGTGCTTCCTCTTCTCTGTCTCGTCCTTTATCTGTACTTTTCTGATAAAGTGCAGATTTACTCGACCTTGGATTCAGCTGTAGATTTCCAGAGTGCAGTTACTGGTCCGACCGAGCTACCCAATGTTTTTGCTGCTTGTTCTTGTTGTTGTTTTTTGTTTCCTGCTGTTCTTTTCTCTCTCCTCTTTCCACTCACCCCAACTGGTCGAGGCAGATGGCCGCCCACCCTGAGCCTGGTTCTGCTGGAGGTTTCTTCCATTAAAAGGAGTTTTTCCTCTCCACTGTTGCCTAGTGCTGCTAAAGTGGGGCTGTTGGGTTTTCTGTATACATTTATATTTTGTAAGGTCTTAAACCTTAAACACTGTAAAGTGCCTTGTGTTGACTTTTGTTGTGATGTGGCGCTATACAAATTGAATTGAAATTGAAAATAAAACTGGACAGATGCATAAAATTATCAAGCTATGCAGTGCTCATCAGCTTGTGGGAGGGGCTTCAGGAAGTGTTTTTTATTATTATATAATGAATAAAAACAAACATATTTAAATCTATATCTAATGCGATCAGAGACCAGATGCTTCAGTTTCAAAATAAGCTGATTACTTTCTTGACCAGGTGTGCTGTGGGATCTGCTCGACTTCTTCCAGCCAAACTTCGGGAAGACGTGGTGCATACAAATATGCAAACTATGCTGAGCTGCACTGTGGAAAGCGAGAGGTGAGTTTAACACTTGTCTGCCTTTTTGCTGTCACTGCCATATAAAGACTTGATGTGAAGACTAATTTGTAGTTCAGTGTTCATCACCATCACAGACAGATCCTTTATTGAAGTGAAACGCACCTTTCATCAGAGGAGTTACATGACTGGGTTGCACTGACCACATGCATGAGGTAAGCACTTTAACACTCCAGTCCCACTAACAACAGCTCCTTTGTCCTCCCAATCACACAGCTTCCAGGAAAAGAGGCAAAATCTGATGGAAAAACTGCTCCCCAGGTCCTGCCTCCTGAGTCCAGGAGTTGATGCAGCACTGCTGGTTGAAGAGAAAGGAAAAGAGAAAAGTTTTACCAATGCACAGGGGCCTGTTTACAAATCAACCATGGCTGAAAACGGAGCTTTCGATTGTCTGAAGTGTGACACAGCCAAAGAAAGAGTTGTGGACACAGTGGATGAAGCATTACACAGCTCAGCAGAGGAACACACGACTCCAGCGTCTGTCAGCACGGCACTGGGCGGCCCTGCTGACGGGGAAAGGTTGTTTGTGTTTCGGGATGCACACGAATCACCAGACTCTGTGGATGTGTTCAAGAGGAAAAGAAAGAGGAATTTCCTCAATCTGAAGAAAGGCTCAGTGGCTCCAACAAACCTACCTTGAGTTAGCACACACTGTTGTGCAAGGTTTTATACGTGTGTATATACAAACACTAACATGTAGCTTTGTTCCTGTATAAATGTACGTGGCATCAGACTTTGTTTTGAAGTAAAGGCAGCTGACTGTTTCCAGTTACTTCTTCTCATTGTTTAATGTTGGGAAGAGCTCACATCTTCTCAAATAACTGCACATCAACAATGTGGGGGAGCCGGGGGCAGACCAGAGTAAACATCCCAAACTGATCCAGACTACAGATGCTGCTTCAGTGTTTTGTTGTGTGGATGTTAGGAGTGTGAACCTCTCCACACTGAGGGAACATCCTAAAAACGTTCCTTCCCATGCAGCAGGTAAAATGGATGAGCAATTTTAAAGTTTCCAGCTGCCCTTCGACTCCCCTTAATGTACCTCATGCTTACAAGTCAGACCTTCCTCTGACCTTTTCCTTTTTCTTGTTGACATGTGCGCTTGACGGTGATGGATAATATTCATATGCGGCTTTTAGGAATGGACAGGCCACAAATCTGACTTGGGGATGTGTCAAAACTGTCTGGCTGTGTTCTTGCTGGGAGATCAGTCACTTCTCGTATGCGGAGCCCCCCTGAACACAGCACTGATTTGATCTCTGAAACCCATCAGACTCCAAATATTTTTGCGCTTCCACGTCATCGCTCTTCGTTTTTTTTTTTTTTTTCTCCCACTCCATATTTATAACTGCAGCAAGTCCTGGTCCTTACTCCCCCAAAACAGCGTCGACTGTACAGGCTACTGCACCGTGTTACTGTCCGACATGAGGCTGGGACTCGCCGCGCTCCTGTGTTTCTTCAGCTCGGTGTTGCTGTCAGACTGCGCGCCTCCGACCTGCTATTCCAGAGCGTTAGGCCTGAGCCAAGAAATCATGGTGCTGCTGGATAAAATACACACGTACCACCTCACGGTAAGCATTTTATGACCTTTATTGTCACGGGCAATTTTAGGTAAAGCAATGTGGCCACTGCGTATTTCATATTCTAACGATACCGTTTGTTGGGTTGCAGAAGTCGTGTGCTGAAATCCTACCTCCGATCTTCCTTAATGTGCATGTAAGTAAAAAAAAAAAAACAATGAAGTGATGCATATAATATGTGGAAAACATAGAGGGACCCTTGATCACATGTTGTCACCAACAACCACATTTGACTTTGAAATTGAATTCCAGCCATTTTTGTTTCTGTGAGAACTTCAGCGGTGCGTAAAATGAGAATTACAGGACATTCAAAAAAAAAAACAAAACAAAACAGGGTGATCACTCTGAGAGCAGTTCAGTAACAGATGTGTGATCAGTTTTAGGTGGTGACACAGCTGTGTCGGATCTTCGTTTGAAAAGATCTGTGTCGTCTCTTTAGAACTCGTGCGTCACCGCCAAACTCCGTGACTTCCTCTATGTGGTGCTAAACCACCCCAGCCAACAGTGCAGAGAGCGTCCCAGGATGGTGATCCTCAAACGGAAAATCCAGAACTTGTACAGAATAATCACCAGGATTTGTTATCGGGTGAGAACATCCCTAAAGTCTGCAGGGTTTTTGACTGAAGCCTTGTTGTTTTCATGCTGGCCTGACCACTTTATTTGTATTGGCAGGATCTGGTGTTTTTGACAGATGACTGTGATGCTATTGATACTGGACACCATCGCCCTTACTATGGGGAGGACAGACTTCAGCTTCTGCAAGAGGACAGATGAGCAACAGTTGTGCACTGGTTACGTTTATAAAACACATAATCAGCAGTATGTAGAAGCACATATGTACCATACACACCATAGCCAACTGTCCATAATCCCACTGTTATGGCAGGACACACTGTGCTGTTTCATGTTGTACCAAGTTAGTTCTGTGTTTGCTGCTCACGTCAGTGTACATGTGTGGCTACGGTCCGGCCAGAACCTTCCACAGGAAATTTGCTGAATGCCAACCATGCCAATGAAACCCCTGAAATAATAAATGAATAAATGATGCTTGTGAGCCAGGCTTTAACTGCTGCTTACTTACCAGGGTTGATCAAAGGTCTGTGCATCATTAAGAGAAATATGCTGTGTTGCCATAACCCCTGGTCTGAGTAACATGTCTTAAAGGCGCACTATACAACATTTTACAAACATCTGAAGACTTGTACACAGTGGGCGAAAAAGAAATAGATGTGTGTGCATTGCTTGGTTGCACTCAGCTGTACAGTATGTTCCCTCAGAAGTCACTGCATAGAACGTGTGTTTTTACAAGCAGGAGAGTTTTCATGTTTTTATGGACTTAAAATAACAGAGATCTCACTGTTAGACAGATAAGAAACAGTTTAAAGAATCACAGTAGTTTGTTACATTCCTGTTTTTTATTCTGTCTCAGTCTCAAAGTTCGGTAATAAAATTTCTCCTTATGTATCCATTTTTCATGTACTTGCTCCTTTTATTCTCTGAAGTGATATCCAGGATTTCTGCCAGATGATCCTGGAAAACGGATTAAATCGAGACAGAGCACTCTGGACCGTGTCCACGCTTTGATTCAGCTGGCTCTCACAGTGGACAAATACAAATCAATTGTTTGCTACTGTCTTGAAAATGGGGCTGATGAACTGTTAGTGTACCAGGTGACTTTACACAAACTACATCCTCACTAAATGAAGTATTGTAAAATTATCATATTGTGAAATGTGTATTTCATTTTGGAGTGATGTTTACCTTTAAATATGTCGCAAAAGTAGGCTTGGTATCTCTTATTATCTCTTTTTATTTCTTGCTTTTTGCCTACGGTGACAGTATTCCATCATCTCAGGGTAAGACTTTTATCTGATATATATGCTGTAGTTTAATACAGTTACTTGAAACGGCAACATAAAAGTTATATTTAGTATTTTTCACTAAACTGAAACATGTAACATTGGGTATTAGTCTTTTGTGGTTTAACAAATCTGAAACAAATATGTTTTTAAACAGGACGCTTCTTAGACACTCCAGGTGTAACTGTTATTGTTGTTTTACATACCTACTTTTCTTCATTGTTCCATTTAACTGGTGAAGTGTAAGGTGTGTAAATAAAAAGCTAACTTTAGTGTGAAATGAAACTAGATTTAGGCTTGCCACTGACTCAAGCTTTGTTGCTTTCCTCTAATTGCAGATCCAACATTTTAGTAAAGTAAGAACTAATGTCATATATCAACTTTATACATAGTGCAGTGATACGAATTAAAAATATAAATAAAATCAGCATTTGTTGTTGCCAGCACCTGATCCCTGATCCCCTCACTACAGTTGAGCACAGGTTTTTTGAGGACCCGGCTTACAGATTGTTGCACATCTTGCTGAACTTGCCACAGGTTTTTTTGTTTCCTCATGTAGCCTGATCGCAGACCTTTACTTCAGCATGACGTTGGGAACACAGCTCTGTAAGGACCATAATAGCTTATGCAGGACTTCTTCTTCTTGACCCTTAACGTACGCTGGAGCAGTTGTTTTATTGCAGGATGACATTTGGTCTGTTTTAAGTCTGCTTTAAAAGAGAATTCCACGTGCAGAGGCTTAGGCGCTTTGACTGGATGTGATACTCATCTGACAAGTGACACTGAAGATACAATGAAAGGAATTTTACAATATTCATTTTTACGTTTGTAATTTTTGCCTGTTGTCAATGAACAAAATGTTTTGGGCACATTACTCTCAAAACTTGATGCACCCTCAACAGGAGTTCATTAATCACATTTGAAATGTCACTGTGGCATTTAAATATGACAAATAACCATTTAGCTGCTTCAGTTTCTTGTTCTTAGTATTGTGCAAGCTGACACACCCCTGTGAACCACTGGGCCACTGCTTGTCCTACAATAAAAAGGGAAAATATCTTCAGCGAAAAGTAAAAACTGCTGAGTTCAACTGCTTTAAGTTGTCTTGGTAGTTGTTGAGGTGTCAGCTACAGGTCAGGAGCATCAGTCACCTCTGAATTACTGATGAAGCGACTTCCTGCACCTCGTCTCCACTGTGGTTGATCGCTGGTCGCGTTGTCCTTTATGGCCACAAGGTGGTGCTGGTTGTTATAGTCCCTCATTGCCTCGTCAAGTGACCCTGAGACCTATTTAAATGGCCTCTGTCTCTCCGAGCTGATTATTAGTTTAATATAATAACAGAGTGTCAGGGTTAAACTGAGCTTTACTCCCACAGGATCAGCATGAGCGCAATTCTCTTCTGAGCTTTAAAAACTAGTTTCCTAGTTTTTAGCTTGATAACAGGGATGAAGACATTTGGGAAATTAGTCGAATTAACGCGAATTGTCAGTCTGACAGAGCTCTAGACTGAATGCACAGTAATAAGATGTTTACTCACAGCACAGTAGAAAAATCTCATGTCCTGAATTTGTTTCTGATCCTGCAGCACAGACTGATCCGTGTGCAATCATTTCACACTCCTCAGTTTAGGTTTGCTTTGGCTCGTGCTGCAATAAGCATGTTCGCCTCTTGTGCCAGATATCCCTTCTCCACCGTCAGGCCCTGAACCCCCTCAGTGCTAATTAACCAACCCAACAAAAAGCGAGCTGTCAGCAGCATGTGGCTCGTTAAGAGATCAAGCCGCGGTGCGCGTATAAAGCTTCATTGCTGCGCGTATTGATCGTCATCATGTGTAGGAGGCGGAGAGCGGGTTGTTTTCTATCATTAAGGCAAAACGAGAACAGAACATTGAAACCGCAGGAGGTCTGGTCATTTACCAATCCGAGGTCCTGTGACACTGCACCAAAAAGGCCAAACGCTGCACAATAAAACACAGCAACCTGGATACGGGGGTGACAGTGATCATCCTCTTCTTTGCTGAAAAACTAAAAACTAAAAACGTGGAGGCTAAAGGACAGAGCAGAAACCACTTTACATTAATGCAGCCTGCCATCCGGTTGTGTTTATGGGGGTTTCAGGCAATTTTCCATCACATTTAGCTCTTTTATTGCATCTTAAAAAGAAATGTTGCCTCATTAGTCCGCATAAGAAAATGTTTCCCCTTAATTTCCAATAAGTGATTGGCGCACACACACTCTCTCACTCGCTTTAAGGTGCTCAACCCCAAACCTTCACATGATAGACCCTCCTGTCAACAGTAAATGTACCTTATAAAAGCTCTGTTGTTCCACTCATTTGCACACTGAAGGGCCACCGGAGGACCTGCTGTGGCAGAATGGGTAAATAGAGACAGTTCATCAAACAATAACTATTTCTGTTTACATCTATGTTTGATTCTGATGTCAACATTTCATCCAATACAGAGGAACCAGGTGGTCACAGTGTGGCCGTGAACGCAGCTCAAGCACAAACAAGAACCACATCACCGCCCTCTCGTGGACACAGCAAACTGAGAGAGATCATTAATAAATCAAACTCACACTCAGTGATGGGACTTCTTAACCTCCAAACATCCCGATCATACACAGCTGGGTCTGTTTCATCATGTGTTCCTGAGTCCACCTCCAGGTACCGGCCTACAGGGGCCCTGCTGCATTCATGTACATCTTCCCTTTAACATCGACTTTTACTGTGTGACCGTCTCCACATGCGTCATGCTGATGTTTCATTTTTAACTTTGCTTTAATATTTCTATAAATTCCCTGTATGAGAACATCTGGTTTTCTACGGAGGAGTTTTTATAGATCTTTTTTTTTTTTGGAAACTGCAGCCGCAAGAAATTGGTGATGATGGCTGACTTTGCTGTAACTGAACCTTGATTTATAACTTTCATGTCGCATTATTAATACTGTAGTATTTAGCCTGGAGCATGCGGTTGGGAGCGGCTCGACTCCCACTGTATTATAGGATACAGCGTGTTTAAGTTCATACAGTGTTATATGGGCCTAGTAAACTTTTTTTTTTTTTCATGTGTCCACAGGACCCCCGGTCTTCTCTCATTAATATTAAAGCTAAGATGTTATAAAAAACAAATTTATATAATATCTAATTTAAAAAGAAATCAAATTTCCATAGGCAGACTTCAACCATGCTTCAAAAAAAGATCTCAGCCATGAGAAAACACAGCCAGTTCTCGTGTTTCGTTCAGGATGGACACTTTGAACAGGAGATGATGGTGTGGTGTATAACACACACACAGTGAAAATAACTTGGCACCTCAAATCTGTATGGATTTTGGCTTCACAGAGGTGTATGGTCAGATGTAAAATGGTAATAGACATTTTTAGTGATTTATAAAACAAGGAAAAAATGTCGAGAAACGTTTATTTACCATAAAAGTCTATTAAAATTTTAAACGAGAGTCAGAAATTCATCTAAACGGCAACCTCCTTATTATAACACGCGAATTATTCAAGTCATAATTAAAAAATAAAGAAGTAAAATATGGTTATTATATGTTAATATGGTATTTTTTGTGGCACAAAAAGCGTTTTTATTTATTAATTAGTTTTAATTGTGGTGCATTCACTGACTCACATTTCTCATCAGCATCTTGGTGGAGTTGCGCCGCGTGTTGGAAGAGGTGACTTCTCTCTGATATCAGCTGCTTTACTGGACACTATTAAAGATAAAGAAAGACAAGCGTGTGTCACGGTTGGCTTTATAATAACCCACTTGAATTAACAAGAACCCACCTCTGGAGCAAAAAAGGACTTGTTTAATGCTCATTTCTCCGGAGCCCCAGGCCACTTCTCACCCATCTTCTTCTGTCGGGGATCAAGGGGTTTGACTACACAGTCAAACAGCCTCCTGTGATCTTTTGGGGCGATATAAACAAGTGAGTTTTGTTGTCTGTTTAGCTCCTGGCGAGATAGAGAGCGGGCGACAAAGGAAAGAAAGAGTTAGTAAAAGAAAGGACGGATCCCCTTCGGCTCTTTTGTGTCAAGTTTCTCTTCTTTTCACGCAGCGCGCTGATCCGTGTGATTTCAACGCATTGTCGGGGATTATGTATTAATTCATGCCTCACGGATAAAATGAGCGTCAGAGCAAAACACACCAAATAAATAACAGACAAAAAGAAAAAAGAAAACGTGGCAATTAACGCTCTGAAATTAACTTATGCTGTCGTGCGCAATATTGGGGCACAAAGTGGAATGGGAACCCGATTCTTGAAACATTTCTGTGCATGTGTGTGTGTGTGTGTGTGTGTGTCTGACAGTAAATGGTGTGGTGTGTTCAGGACAGCAGCTTGTCAGCGCAGAGGAGAAGTGTTGCCCGTCCCAGTCCCCCGTTGACATTTTAGGAATGATAAAAGTTCCGCCTTGCCTGGAGCTACAGCCTCGCTGGAGCCGGCCTCCGTCTGCGGCAGATTGTCTTTGCTCATTACAGCAATTATTTTACTCCAATTTAACCCCTGCCTGAAAAGCAGGGAGGGCTGAGAGAAAGCCTGTAAACACACACACACACACACACACACACTATCTGATCCCTGTTTTGTCATTTAAGTCTCATCTCCACGTTCAAATCTGTTCTTTTCTGTGCTCCATTCAAGTGATAGCTTCATATGTGGGTCCTGACACCACGTCTCCAACATAATAAGGTGTCAACTGGCTCATTTTACACCCTAAACGCTCCATAATGACACTCTGGTGGATTGTTTACAAGCAGTTTTTTTGCCCAGAAAGGCAGTCTCCAATATTTATCGTTGTATTTTGAAGTCAGCACAACTGGTCGTCCTCCTCATCTCCACCCTCCACCACCCCCCCTTGTACACCTCTGGCGCCAACAAAATCTAGGTTGCTCATTTCAGAGCAATAGGCAACAGCTGTAGCAATACATTCCTCCAAATGACATGTAACTAGTTTCAATTCAGCCGCTCTGCAGCAAAGAAGTGCACAGAAGGCGCAAAAGACAAGCTAGATATAAGTGGACAGCAAGTTGTCATAAATTATAATCCACAGTCTATAATTAAACCATGCTGTCTTGAAGCTAATCTATATTTTATTTTTCTCTGTGACTGATAATACCTATTTCTTGTTTTTTGTTTGCAGCACTCACAACAGGCCCAAACATCATGCGTAAAATAAATTCTAAATACATTATGTTTCCAGTTTGTCAACGTCCTTTAAGCACAAGTCACTTCAATCTCTGCTTTGTAAAAGAAAAATGAAATAGGCCTAGTCCCATTCTGGTGCAGCGGGCACCATGCAAGCGTCAATCAAAACGAACAAGGTCTTCATGAAAAAGAATAAACAATTTATTAAGTTATGTCACAAATATATTCATAATATAAATGGGAATATTCTTCAAATATACATTATTTTACAGTACACATATCCCTTGCGAAGGGAATCATTCAAAACAACAGACAGTGCTGTTATAAAAACAAATGCTGTGGTTCTGCAGGTTCACAAAGAGCATTCATTGGCACTGGACTCAGTAACCCGCTGTAGTTACGCATTGATATGGATGCAAAAGAAACAAAACAAAAAAAAAAAAAAAAAAAAGAGTTGAAAAAACAAAAAAAAAAAGTATGGTTCTCGCCGTGTGACAGCTCACAAATGCAATGAAAGCCCAACCTAAGTGTGTTGAGAGCTGCACAGTAGTGTCTTTCTTACTTATTTAAAAAAAAAAGAGCTGGTAAAATGACCTTTTAGCTGGCTGCTGGGGGCTTTCTCTGACACACTGTGGCACGCAGCCTGCAGTCCATACCTGACTGTCCATTTGAGATAATATCACAGGGCCTTACAGGTACTAAGTTGTTCTCTCCCTCTACACAGCAAAAAAAAAAAAAAAAAAAAAAAAAAGGTCAATCTCAGTCATTTAGTCTCACACTCGTTATTTTTCTATGTTCAACACATTCTTGTTTTGCATTGTCACAAAGTCCACTGACAAAAACAGAATTAAGACTCGAGATTAAATGACTAATAAAACAGGCTTTTTCTTTTTCTTTTTCTTTTTCTTTTTTTTTTTTTTTTGCAGTGTGTGAACCCTCTGGCGAGGTCATGAGAAGTGTTTAAACTTCACTCTCCTCAGTAGGAGCTCTGTGAGGAGGCGAGATGTGACGCTGAGCTCACCGCCAGCGCGCCTCTGTTTTCACTACGGTATCAGCTCACCTGTCCAAAGAGCTCTCTCTCTCTTGCATGTGGCCCTCAGAAGGTAGTCTCAACCCACCGTGTCCCACTGCACGTGTCCATCATCATCTCTGCTTTTCTTGTCAAGCGAGGTGGTACATGCTGTATCCGACGTGAGCGGCGTACAGTCCCACGGGGGAAACCGGCAGCGAGTGCCTCTGGAACGGGTGCGACCCTGCGTAAGACGCGGGGACGTGCGCACCGAGGGGAAAGGAAATGCCGAAAGCTGGGGGCAGCATGGGCTTAGCTGCCATTTTCAGTTTTTCAAGTTCTGCCTCCTGCAGCCGCTTGGCTTTGGCTCTCCTGTTCTGAAACCAGATTTTGACCTGGGTCTCCGTCAAGTTGAGGGAACTGGAGAACTCTGCGCGCTCGGCGATGGAAAGGTACTGCTTCTGTCGGAACTTCCTCTCCAGAGCCAGCAACTGAGAAGTGGTGAAGGGGGTCCTGGGCTTTCTGTTAGTCTTGTGTTTCCTCAGGGGACAGGCAGGAGGACTCAACCGTCCTGTAGGAAGACAAAACACTGTTATTTAAAATCCTTCGACTGCGGCGCACAGTGTCAAATCAAGAGCGGACGGATTCTGTCAGCAAAACGTTTTCAAATGGAAAACACGCTATAAAAAAACATCCTAACATTACAACTACATGTGATTTACTTTAATAAACATCACAACATTCAACTTACTTGGAGGTGTAGGGGAAAAACGAGGACTCTGTATCCATGAAGTTCTGTCTTTACTGTCCGGGCTCTCGGGTTTAATCAACACGTCTTCTGGCATGTTCATAATGTCGCCTACTGAGAAGGAGGAACTCATGGGTAAAGCAGGAACTGAAGTATCCAAACTACCGAAGGAGCCAACCCGTGCGCCTTTTCCCAGCGCTTGGGACGTCCCGGCCACGCACGGAGCATTCGGGGACGGAACCTCTCTGCTGGGTTTCCTATCAGCCATCAGTGCTTCGACGCTGAAGGGGAGAATAGCAACTTTGGGCTTCCCGGTCTCCTCTGCGGGGCTCAGACTGGTCTGCATGTCGCCTCTGTTGACGAGGGCCGAGCGGGGAGGAAGGTCTTCAGCTTTCAAAGCAGCGGTCAAAGCTGACATGGCGATCGATGGGGCCATACAGGTCCGACTGGCACCGGCGGCGAAGTGAGTTGAGTCTTGTGGGTATCGTGGAAAAAAGTTACAAACCCCGTTGCTGCAGTGCGCCCTAGGGTGACGGTATCCTCATGTTTATGTGACCAAATTGAAGTGCAGGCTGTAATAAGGCAGGAGTGGAGAGAGAGGCGGCCAATCAGCGGTGAGGTGGGCTGGACCCTGTGAGACAAGGGGGGGGGAACAGTGGGAAAGTTAACAATCATTTTTTACAACCAACCCCAGATAAACATAAATACAACAAACTCTTAATGAGCCATGGTTTCATCAAGACTAAATCCCACAAAACAGCATTGTAGCCAAAAGCACACCCTATAATTACCCTCCTATTAATTTATTGACATTTCATAATTGTAGTCATAGGCATGCGTCTTGTTTCTATTATTACTCTCCATGTTTACACCATCTCTGATCCATTTTCTGTCCAAACATTTGCACAGGGTTTCCTCAAACCGACCCACAACACGACTTTTGTCCATGTGGCCCTCGAACATTACACAACAACAGTTTACTGCTCCTCTTAATGTCACGAACCTCTCGCAGTGCGCTGTTTATTGATGGCTGCGGGGCTCTAATCAGATTGAAACACACGGGCCCTCCAAGTTATTTAGGGGTAATTATCGAGCTTGAAGGGAGGGATCACCAGGATTCCCCCCCCCCCCCCCCCTCTTTCTCTTTGACTGCATCCATTAAAGTCAGAAATGATGTGGAGTTGAGGGCGAAGAGGGAGGAGGCAGCGTGGAGCCAAGACGAGATTTGACCCAGAACTGTCATTGATTTACCTGCCTGTGCCTCGTGTGCCTTGTCATTATGTGCAGCTCCTATACACAAACGTGGGACTCTTCCTATTATTGTCTCTGCTTCACCCGGTGCGCGCACAGCTCGCACACTCGGGTCCCCCGTTAAAATCGCTGCTGCTGCGATAAACACAGTAATTAAAACAGTCTTCACAAATCTCACAGATAAGAAAACCCAGATTACCTTCTGCGGTTAAAGTCAGTTCTCAGGCCCGGCGTCTGCGTCGCTAATTGCCAGGCATAAACAATCTGTCACGATTTGTCAGTGTCTCTAATGGGCAGACAAGTTATGTTGTTTTTAGGCGCCAGCAGCGGCCGGATCAAAGCGCACCACTTTTTAGGGAGACTATTGAAAAGGTTGAACCCGCACCGAGAGCGCAGCACCGCCTCCTCCTCTGTACCCGCCCTAGCCCAGGGACACTGAGCCATTCAGCCTGAAAAATTAGCTTTTTCTCAGCCGATCGCACGCCATTTCCATCTATTATAGTCGGTGTAGTAGCAGGCTCCTCAGGAGAAAAGGTCAGCGCCCACTAGTTACTTTCACACAGACAAGGATTCCTCGGCGCAAGTGTTTCCCAAGACACACACTGGACCACAGAACCCAGTCTGGGAAGATGTTTGGTAGTGAAGACGGAGGTAATCCATAATCCACATCCACAGTGCTGTAACTTTAGGAAGGGAAATAAGACCGACGTCCCTCTCCAGGAAACGCAGAGCTACCGCGAAGCCCCTCTGGAAGCAAAGGCCGATAAAGTGGAAACTTTATGTGACGTGGCCTTCAGCCAGAATAGTTCAAATATTAATGGGTAAACAGCTCCGTGCGCTGGAACAATGCAATTAACATTCAAGGTGACACCGTGATTTACGGAGAGACGGGTAGTGCGCAGCACAGATGATATGATAAGGTGAATAATTGGCTATTGGCTGAGGGTGGTCATTCATAACCATAGAGAAAATCTGCACGAGACACCATCTCAAGATGGGACTCGTAGGGGAAGTGCAATAACTAAATGAAATGATGGGAGTTATGTTTAAATGATTGAAGTAATAAATCTGTAAACGTTATTCTTGAACAACAATTAGGCCTCCAGTGATTTCCGGCTGACACTTTATATTTAAATGGCACCCACGGGTGTTTCCTAAATGCTGTCTTGCATCGCAGATAGCCTGGTTCCACTTGGTTTATAGGTTAAAAACTTAACACACAAGCCTTAATTTATCATTTCCTCAGCAGCACATCCTGTGTGTGTGTGTGTGTGTGTGTGTGTATGTGTGTGTGTGCGCGCGCGCAGGTAGCAGGCTCCATGTGCAGCTGCAATGTGTTTGGAAACACTTAAAGTCTCAAACCTGGAACGAGTGGCATTGCTCCGAAGGCTTTGAAGTCAGCGGAGTCTCCGCGGGCTCCCGCGTCCGTCTGAAGTCCTCTCTGCTTGGGGCTCAAACACTCAAACCCGTTCACCAACATCAACTCGTTAAACGAGTCTGCGTAAACACAAATATGCGCACATGTGACGGATTAACGCGCGCGCTGCTTGGCACAGTTTGACAAAGCTCAGGCTGCTAATTTTTCCAGTATTGTTATCCTACTTTTTTAAAGACACTCCTAAAACATGAAACATATTCGGAACTGTCCAAACACTGCACATGTGTGACTGCGTTGTCATCCACATTGAATCTCCACCATGTTGGACACCAGTGTTTTCAGATATGATCATAGTGGCAGTATAGTTTCTGAAATGATGAGCACCCCCCCCCCCCTACAAATAACGGTCTCTGCCTCCCACTGCTTTACTCTCTCACCTCTCACCATCATTTGATTTATTGTCATCTCCACTCAAACTGGTTTCAGCGAACCTCCATAAGTTGATAGCGGGCCTCGGTGCTTGGAGGACTCATGACAAGAGCATGTTTGCCTTGTGAACAGAAGGACAGCGGTGACGGAAAACAATGTTGGTGGCAATTAGCATCCCAAACACTGGCTTTTTAAGAAGACTGATACACCATGGAGAAGACGATTACCATACCGTTTTATTTAAATCCCGAGGCAACAAATGAGGGCTGCGCAGAGATACAAAACAACTGTAAGGCTCGCAGGGCCTTTATTTCACTTTATAAACTATCTTTGATTCCCTCTCAGGAGGCTGGGACTCCACACAAAGGCCCATTGTTGCCTCCTCTGAAAGTTGTCTTAACCCTTTTCATGCGGGGTCTGTTAATTTAGACTGTAAAGACATAAAAGGCAGTGCGGATGTCAAAAAGCCATTTTCAGGCTAAATATTTGCACTTGGTGCAGGTCGAAATGACTTTCTTCAAGGGGACAGTGACTCCGCACATGTGAGTAGCCTATAACTCCTAAATCATAGTCACACTCTTCATTTATGGGGGTACGTTGCGCCTTCATGGCGCATTTCAGGTCAGTAATGACGACGTTAGTCGGAGCTGTTATCTCGGAGAAACTCTGTTTTGTGATCAGCATTTTAGTGATTTTAAGTTAATTCGATGGCGACTTTATGATGCACCTCAGAGAGATGAAAGAGACAGCCGCGGTCCAACCCAAGGTCTCCATAATTATACATAATGTATCCTATTTCAGAGCAATTAGCGCAGTCAGGCGGATCGGGGGCACTTTGCTGCCAGTAAGTAACAATGCCTCACGGTCATTTAAGCTTCAAGAGTCTGCGGCTCACAGGTCCGCCTGCAGACCAGCGGTTCAGTCGATTTGGCAGGTGTATGTGTCCAAAGTCCAAAAGTCACAGCCTCGATTTCTGCAGCCTGAAATGTCCCGTTGATCCCACCACAAAATTTATACTTGGATTTTTTTTAAATTTTCATATGACTCGACATTTAAAAGCTGCAGTTTGGCCACAGAGTGCATGTCAAGAAGATATTAATGAATTCATTATTTTAATAAATGTGAAAAATAGGTAAAGAAAAAACAAATAATCAGACAAAAACATTTCTTATGAAGTAGACATCCTGTCATGCATGAATATAAAGTTTGTTAGATTAATATAGATGAACCTTCAGTTTTATTTATAGTTTTTTTTTTTATATTTTTTCAGCAGTTGAGTTGAGCCTGAAGCAGCTCTCTGTAAAGTCATCCCAGCCCTTTTAGAGCAGCAGGAAAACAGCAGCTCGGGGAGAAATAGACTCCAAATGTGAGGACGCGCAGGATGACGACGATAAACACGTTAGTAGCTTCGGCGCTTAAACGATTTCGAGCGACTGGTGGAAACAAGAAGAAGAAATAAATGAGAAGCGCTGGAAATGATGAAGTCTCCGAGTCAAACAGATCCTCCGCTTAGTGAACTCTATTCCCCATTCATCTCCCTCACCTTCCCCCGGCTGACAGGCAGGATGAATGTGTCCCACGGTGATGATGATAAAAAAAAAAAACTACAAAAAACAAAACAAAAAAAAAATAACCCAAAACGTTTCAACTCGGTTGTCACCAGCCCAGTGGGGGGGGGGGAGGTGTGTGTGTGTGTGTTTGTGGGGGGGCACATTGTTGAACATTTGCCTGACGTTGTCACAAAATCACTCGGGAATGATGCACGATGGTTTAAGATTGTCTGTCACATTTCGATATCCCAGCACTCAAACACACATGACGGTGGAGAATCATGTTGTCTAATGCCCCCTTCTCCCCTTTTGTTTTGCAGGATAGCCCAGATCAAAGTGCGTATTTCAGTTTAGTTCACTTCTCGACACGTCTACAGGTTGTAAATCAGCTCCGGTGCCGCGCTCTGATTGGCTGAGCTGCGACTCACCTGTGGCCACATCACTTTGTTTGGTTAAACACGAATGCTGCAATTAAAAACCACGGAGTATGTTTAAGAACTGCTGTTGTGGGATGAAAGTCGTCGTTGCAGGTATCAAACCTGCTGCAGCTGGTAAAATAAATGAAATGCAGACTGGGGCATTTTTTATTTTGGAGTGCAATTGTGTAGCCATCATTTTGTAACGCTTGATTTGTGTTATGACATTTTTTTAAAGAGCAAACACATTTATCATAAGTGTAAATACGTCACATTTTCATCTCCTCGTTATTCTTTTTTTGACTCCGTCATTTGATTTAATGTCAATGTCTTGCACGAATTACAGACTAATTATATCTACCTTTTTTTGTTTGCATAATGAAAATACATTTAAAGACACGTATCTTAATATAAATGCATAACCAAGGTAGCCAATATTGTTCTGATTGTTATTGTTATTACGAATATGATTGTGCAATTTATAAATTGGGTAGTTTATAACAAAGATAAAACAAATACAGGTAAAAAAAAAAAAAGGAAGCTAAAAATGGCAAACGTTTAATAGGCCTGTGTCGGAAAGGCTTTTATGTTGCATTTATTGTATGTATAAAATATTCAGTAGATTCATTTTAAAAATGTTTTTCTCTGTGATTCAGCCCCCCCACCCCTCCCCAGCCACAGGCACAGTCAGATAGGATCACCACCCCTCACACCATGACCTCTGCATGACTTTTAAAGTCAAAATAATTTCATCATGTGAGCCGCGGTATCAGTTTCTCTGCCTGCCGTTCACTCCCCTGTAAAACTTAGATAAAACTGCGCCTTTTTGAATTTACAACCTTCAGCCGTTCAATCAAAGACATCTCAATTACCCGAGGTATTGGTGTGAAATTGAATTATCGCTCCTTTATTTCTTTCACGCCATTAAACAGGAAGCATAGTAAAAATCATTTGCAAGTCACTGGCCTGGGTAATATGATATAGGCCATCTAAATGGATTGATTAACTAATGACAAATCACGGGATTTACTTAGATAAAGTCGATCATTTGGGCTTTTTCAAACGCCGAGTGCGCTTGTTGATTAGAAACTAAATAGAGTCCTAAATGAAATGCTTAATAAGCGCATAACAAGCAGTAGTATCAGCGACAAATCATTTCTATAACCGGGTTAAGAGGATGCTTAATGATGACGTAAATGATGTGGCGCATCAAAATGCTGTCACCCATAATTCCCATCTGTCAAAACAAATTACAGGAATAATGAAAACATGAGCAGTCTTTTAGAAATACAGCAGAAATGACGAAATTACTGAAAAGGTTAATTCCCCACCATATAATAATAATAATAATAATAATAATAATAATAATAATAATAATAATAATAATAATAATAATAATAATTTCAAATAACACTACTATAAGCTACAATGCAACAAATTATTAATAGTCAAAATATTCCAATATAATTAACATTTCTTCTTTTATTTTTCTTTCTTTCATCTCACAGCACTTATTGCGTGTTATCATCTAATACTGTGTATAATAAAATAATGAGACAATATTATATTCTATGTTTTTGTTTTTTGGACAGATGGGCTACTGTTTACTTTAAAGATATCATCAACAAATAATTTTCTTCTTGGAAAACTATAATCGTTTCCTCTTTTCGTCAAGATAAGTAAGAATAATAACTGTAGGTGATTGTGTTGGAAATTAATTCTGTGGGAACTCTAACATCCGATACAAATAGGTTTTGAAAAGCAATCATAAGGATTTATACAGTGGCGTATGGTTCGGCCATTTTGAAATATCACTGCAAAATCTCTGCCTTGCCCTTGCAGTGACACCATGTACATAAACCTTGCCTCACAAAACCTTAAGCCCATCATTGCGGGCTGTTCCCTCTCGCTTCAGATCTGGTAAAAGAAAAGCAAGTCAAAACAACAAAAGGGGGCAGATTTAGGGGGTTTGTCTGGGAAGTTGTACTGTGGATGGGGAGCTGCTGCGAGCCCCGTCCTTCAGATCACAGCATAGGAGACCTGGCTCCATCCTAATCTCACGAGTCTCAACAGTCTGCAACTCAAGTTTATCCAGAGGGGGTTGAACCTTTCATAGCCCCCCCATTACCATCCCACCGAACCCACCCGTCCTGTGCCTGCCTCCACCCAGACGAACACTTGACAGTGACCCTTTACTGACTCTGGCTGCTTAATCCTTTAAATGTGGGCAAAGCCTGAAATGATGAGGCTTTTTTTTTATACAGGTGATGTCTTTTGTCTCTCTGTGTGTTTCCCTGTGGCCAGTGGGATCAGCCTAAACACACAAGACAGCCTCTGGTTTTAATGGGCAGGGCGGCTGCAGCAGTAATGCAGGAGCATTTCTGTCAAATTGAGCTATATAGGTCACTCTTGTTTTGTTTTAAAAACAAAGGAGGGAAATGATTTTTCAGATTTACAAAGTTAGACAATTAAAAGTAGTCGGCATCACAACAATCAATGCAACGAGTGGCACAATGTAATTTGTGAGATTTGGGGAATAAGGTTTTGCATCATCTGTATTGCTGTAAGGCTTTTGAAACCGTATTGCACTGGATGCTGGAGAAACCTGACAGTAAGTAAGTGCAAATGACCAATGACTTTACAATCAGGAAAAACATAACGTCTCTCTGCATAACTGAAAATTGCTTTAAAGTGATCACATGCATAAAAATGACATTTTGCCTAAATCTGTTTACTGTAGTTTAAATACGACATCTCCATTTAAGCCAGCTTAATGATGTCATAGCATGTCAGGTTATAACGAAATCATTAGCCATTTAAGGGTGTTGTCACATACACATAATGAATACACACCAAAGATGCCCTAAACAGTGAGCTCAGTCAGCAGCAGCTCTTCCACAGCCACACCCCTCTCCTATGGGAGACATATTTAATTTAATTAAGGCCTGTCAGCTCTATTGATTTTGCCACTTTCAATTATGGCCCAGCTGTTTATGGGCTCCATGGGCTGTGGATCTACTGATCTGTGATGAGGGGGCCCTATCAGTGCAGGACCACATGGACAAGGAGCCTTTTTGTCTTCCTTATAGCCCCGCGCTGTCTGCAGGAGACACTGACATATGGCTGTTGCCTCAGCCCCACTACCCTCCTGCTACCCATAATTAATCCCTCATTAGACAGGTCTTTATTGTTTAATTTGTGCCGTTCGTAATCAAATTGGGCAGATTAATTGCTACATAATTTACAAACCGGGGTGAAAAATAACCACTTTTAATTGCCTTCAGGTTTTATGACACCCAGAGCTCTTTACTGAGCCATCACTGGACACAGTGAAATATCTCACGCCCTCAAGAGCAGCTTTCCCCACACCCGTTTTTTGAGTGATGATCCGGTATTGGGGTGTTCTTTTTCCAAAGCACGGCTGCTTAGCAGAAGCTCATTAAAATGTTTCTCAGAGATATATTTTCCCTTGCAGTCCTAATTGCAAAAGTCAACCTTACAAATTCTTGTGTTTATTTATGGTCATGGCCTTTTGCTTGTGTTCGGTTTGCCAGTGCTCTGTGGTCAGTGTTGTGTGTGTTTGTGTGTAAGAGAGCAAGTCTGAGGGACGTATTTCAAGGATGTGTGAAAGTGTGCATGAGAGAGATAAAGTGATGAATATGCATATATAAGAACTTTCTGTTTGTACCAAGGAAGGCAGTATGCTTATTATTACAGCCTCTCAAACTGTAGTTACCCAGCCTGCAGTGGAGAAATCTGATTTAAATAAATAGTGGTAGGTGTGACAATAAAACTGTAACAAGCTATTTGCTTGACACATTTTTACAGCATATATTTAAATGGTGACTAAAACACCAGTAGCCTCTAACAGTTAATAAAGACATACTTTCGTACGCTTTGCACTGGCACCTTGTAAATGCAGTTCTAAGTCCGATTTAAGTGGAAACAGAAATGAATATTGCAGTCGCTCTGTATGGGTGAAGGCTCACAGAGTTGAATTAAGACGTAAATGTGAATGTTTATTCTAGTGAGTCCTGAATCCTTTAAACAGCTTGAAGAGAGGAGGTTTTGTAATTGTATAAAAAACAGACGCACCTTTTAAAAATGTATTAATTACAGCAAATCATTTCCAATTAGAGTTTTTCTAAAATATTAACAACTTAGAGGAAATATTCATAACATAAGACACTATTAATAAATAGATGAGTGACCTTTTTTACTTGAATTCTTGCAAACTTAATGACATCATTAAAAAAAGAAACAAAAAGTAATACTGCCGACTGTGACCTTAATAAATTGTGTTGTGTGTGTGTGTGTGTGTGTACACACAATTGAAGACTGTCTGGGTGTGTATGTGTATGCAAAGCGTCATGTTTCAATGACATCATTTAATGAGAGCATTGATGTTAAAAATAAGGTAATTTGCGTTGGCTGTGGTGTCACCATACACCTTAGCAATTATAGTGTCACTCAACGATTATGGTTCATTATCTTTCTGAGAGGTCGGCATTCCAAACAATGGAGTCGCACAAACCTATATACTAATTGCTAGCAGACACAACCGTGGAGCCAAGTGAAGTGGTATATATTTAGCCTCAGCTGAGCGTGTAGGAATTAAGAGGGTGAGTTACACAAATATGATTATTAGATTTCACTTGATGGACAGACGAGCATAGCGAGAAGTACAAGTGGGCATTTTGGTGTTGGATCTGGCTGTCAAGTACAGTGTTGGAAAACAGGACAGGGTGGGTTGGACGGAAAGCACAGAGAGGGCACATGATGGTGGAATTAAAGGTGGGGCGATTCAGAAATGTATGTTGACCCTTTAAAAATTAAAAGGAGAAGAAGAAGTAGAAACTCAGGGAAAGCTGAAGTAAAGTTGGCTTACATTCATCAATGACTCACCAGCAATATCCTCACAATGGACTCCCTTTTTTTTTTTTGTGTTTATTAAACTTTTCTTAGCTCTCTGATGAAAGCTTTCCCATGGATACTGGTACTGGTACTGTCCACCATTCTGTGCCCCCACTAACCTCTTTGCCCTCCCTGCACCACTTGAGACCGTATAAGGCAGAGTGGATTCCTCAGGCTTGCGTGCTTCATATTATCTTCACATCCCCCTAATTCAATATCTCTGATGATTATCTTTGTTGAAGCTGAGGGCCATGACCAGGAGCCTCGGCCCTTTTATGCACAACTGGATCTTGGTTTATGTATTCTGTGTCATAGTGTAACAATTGTGTAATTGGTTTTGTTTCCAACAGATGGTTGTCCACTGTTTCTGTGAACTATTACAAACTCTGCAGTGATTGTTTGGATACATGCAGACTCACTTATTCTATTTACTTCAATATGTTAAGATGTTTTACAGAAAGGCTTCATTTCAAAGTTTTGATTGCTCTGGCCAGGTGATGACAGTCAGACTCAGTCAGCGTCACCGAGTGAATTTTGTATAACCACACACATTACTTTGCAATTGTATTTAGTAGTTGGATGTGGTTTAGTAAGTACACAATGTCCATGACCCAGAACGTTTCTGGGATGTTTTAATTCTTGCTCAACTTGCTAAAGAAATCATGATCATGATCAACAATGTTTTTCACTAGTGAGACACAAAAGTTCTCTGTTTTGTACCAATTTGAAAAGAATCATCCATAAAGTTTCAGTCTTGGTTGTTCTATGTTGTATTTGGAATCAAAGGAAATATAATACAGCTCTGATACAGTGGTGAATATTAAGGCTAATATGAGTTTGTTGTGAATCCCTTGCCTTGTGCATATGAAAGCATTATCAATCCATCCCAACTCAAACTATGACAACAAACACATAAACAAATTACTGCAAAAAAATATGAAAAGTCAACTAAAAAAGTACCAGGTATGCTTTAATTTCAATTTCTTGAAAATTATTATAATTAAAATTTTACTTTCCAAAACACACAGACTTGAGCAGAATGTGCATGCATAGTTAATTATATTTGTGTCGGGGCATGATGTTGAAGCGCGCTCCTCACTGTGTGCTGGAGCCACAGAGGCTGCACAAACATCTCCTCAGAGGCCCCTGCTCCTTGTTTAATGAAACATCGCAGGGGCCCTGCGAATTCACACAAAGAGGCACAGCGCAATCTGAAGGACAGTGTCACCGGGGCCATGCCAATTATCTTTTCAGCAAAAGCCCACCAACCTCTATTCCTCCTTCATGTGTACCCCCGTCGCACACCTCCTCCTCCCTGCCCAGACCTAGAATAACAGGACAGAGATATGATTACTAATCTGCCCCCAAAAGCCAAACACTAAAAATGTTCGGATTTGTTTGTTCAGTCATCAAGAAGTGTTTCAAACTGAAGTGTGGGTCTGGAAAGATGATGGTGTAATGAGAGTTTGAAGCCTCAGATGTTTGTTTTTGTTCTGATTGGATTGCGTGAGGGATTGATGTGATTCGGAGTGCTCACTGCTCTCGTTATGGGTGTAGCAATCTACTTTTAATAGCAGCAATTTGTTGGGTCTACTACGACTAGCGTCATGGACTGTATACAGCCTCACAAAGACACACTTGGCTCTGGACTACTGTAATCGTGTTTTTTGACTTGGTGTGTTGGTGATGTACTGTACATCATGTTTGTTGTTCAGGAGGAATGATCTCAGGAGCTCTCGGTTTTCTGCCTCTGAGCCACAGACGATAACTTCCTCCCGTCTGCTCTTCTGAATGTCTCCATTCAGGCGACTGTGCGGCTCTTTCCACATGGATGGGGATGTGATTAAACACTCTACTTATGGATTCATTCAAATTTGCCAGCAAAGGTATTACATCCACCTGACAAGGAGGGATGGGCATTTCATTCATCAAAGTTTGCAATTGTGTAGGAGGTAGACATCGCATATGTAACGGAACAGAGAACAAGAGGCAGGGGAATAGAAAAGAGAGCAGGTACAGAGGGGATGATTTAGCTTCTGGTTTGAATGTGAATGTGATCAGAAGAATAGGTACTGAGGGTTATTGTCTAGCAGAATAAGATCCTTCTATTTGTCAGCTAGACTTCCACATTTCTGAACTCATTAGCTTTGCCTTTATATGATGCTTTTTATTCTTCTTATACAGGTTCATTTTTTGTACTCCTTTGTTGTACTGATATATAGTTACTAAATATACAAACAAATAATTAACTGTAGTGGTGTGTGTTTATAGGTGATAGCTAGTAGATTTAAGTATTACACTATACTGACATGAGCATTTAAAGAGACAGCGCTATTTTCTGCTGACTGTATGTACCGCATTCACAATGAAATTATTTAACCCCCCCCCCCCCCCCTCCCGTCATCTAACTGTTGTGGACAAACCTGCATTCAAAGGGAAAAAGGCATGTAAATGAGGAGCGGAAGGCCTCAGAGTGGGAGATGTGGTCATGTCTTTATTTTTGCTTAACAGGATTAGGGAGTCCATGAAAGGGTTCAAAGCACGCAAAGTGACACGATTATGGGCGGCGTCAGTTTCACTTTACAGTTCGAGAAGTTGCCCCTTCTTCCTTCCAGGCAAAGAATCTCAGCTGAGCTCTGACCCTGCACTGAGATCACCTTTGCCGCTCACGAACCCTTCAGACACTGCTTTTCGTCTGGCTATGTGAGGGCGACAAGAGGGCCTCTTCCACTCCCCCCACCCCCCCAGAGCACACAGCTCATTGGGCATAAAAAACACAATTAAATTCAGCTAAAGCAAGACCACTGACTGTTCAGCTGTAGCTTAATAGGCTTAAGAGGGGAAAATTAATCTAATTGCATGTTATTGGTCTGATCCTTCATGGCGCTTGACACTGGAGTGATCTTTGGCAGACGTGTGAGGCGTGCTCCGTGATTTTGGAGCAGCTCAAGATGAATTCAGTGAGAGCGGTGTTGGTGGGACAAAGCCAAGGGGCTGCACTTGACTCTTGACAGGGGCTGAAAACCACCAAAAGGCTTCTTAAGTGGCCTGTAAGTATTATCAAGGGTATACACTTGTATGAAGGGTGCAACTTGCGAGATTCCTCACCAATGAAATGATGATGTCAGGATCATAGCACACACTGGTATAAAGTTTCAGTTTCATCTGGGGTGAGGTGATTATGAAATCATTATGACAGCAAGCTGAGAGGTAAGACCGAGCATTTAGAATTAATTGTTCCTTTACACAGTTTTGAGACATTAGATGGGATTAATGCTCAATTACTCTGCCCGCTAATAATACGTGATCTGATTTCTAAGAGCTATGTCAAATAAACCAAAGCAATATGAAGCACTTCACTTGCTGTTTGGTTTCTGAAATGGTTTCCAGTCCTGCAGCAATTCTGCGAACAGACTGTATTTTTTTTTTTTGGAGTGCTACCATAATGGGTGCCTCACTTTTGCCCTTATGTACATATTATTAAGTTGTTGAAACGATCAAGTCAGGGGTTGAATATATTTCACATACACAATGTTGATCCTTTCTCCATTATTTCAATTCTACAAGCTTTGGCTCCTCTCAAGGTTGGACTATACCTTTCAGCTGTATGTATGGTCATGGATGTGCTGGTGTGAGATGGTTTAGTAGCTTGTGGCGTAAATAGGACCCAGGCTATTGAGCGCTAACCTGGATGGAAACAGTTTCTAACATACAGCATTTACTCTGGAATGATCAGTAAAACCATCTATTTGCCTCTTCTTGTTTCTTCTTTGGAAGATATGAGGCTGCCTTTAATTTGCTGAGCACTTTTCATAATGAGTAACAATGGTTCTCACCTGAATGGTGGCTCGGTAGAGATCACAGCATTTTGACAGCCTCACTTGCTGCAAGCAACAGCATGCAAAATGCTGTTTAGACACTATCAGTGTCCCCTGAAGCTCTAATCAGTCCTACCAATGCCTTCCAAACAGCTGGTCAGCATGCCCAACTTGTTATTTGTGACCACTGTCAATATGGATCTTTGCTAAAACCTAGTGTGCAAAGACATGTAATTACAATCTCAAAACAAACCTCCAAATGCTTTTAATAGTTAAAATTATATAAAAAAATGTTTAAAACCCAACAGAGCAGAATATATATCCTTTTTTATTTAGCAATAGAAAACTCTAACCATAATGTAGGTAAGGTAAATAAATAATTGTTGGAACACTCTCCCAATAATGGCATCAACTGGAAAGATCCATTTAACATACTAATTTTTTTTCTCTCCTTGTATCAATTTCATCTGATGATATTATGAATAATCATCCAACTTTCATTTTCATATTTGCAGTGACTTAGTATCAGGTTGCATTTACATTGTAACTGAAACAAGTCAACATATTCAGAGGCTCTAGTTTGTGTTTAATTTGTAATTCAGCACAAGTACAGTGATTTTCCTTACAGTGAACAATAATGTAGACATGGCTAAACACATGGCACATTAGCATCACTTGTTTTCTGATATACAGCTTTTTAATGGGATTCTTAAGATTCTTATCCTACATTTACAGAGTGATAAGTTTAAAATGGCAAAACATTTGATGAAGTTCCAACTCCCATCACACACATTACATTTAGGTGGAGAAGAGCTTGTTTAGTTGAATAGGAGTTGGCAGTGGATAATTAGAGCAATCAGTCGTGTTGATTTAAAAGAAAGAATCTCTTTGGGAGTAATGTTCACTCTTTGATCACAGCCTGATCACCTGTCTACTTATCTGAACTGTTTTACACGAGGCCTCTGTTTTGTGTTTAGATAGTGTCTTTTGTTAACTCTATGGCTTCTTCCTTTGTGCGGTCAAGCGTGGAGCAGATGAGCCTCGGAGAGTGCGGCTGGACTTCTGTGGAGAATTTGCTGAATGTCAGTGAAACCCGAAGAGCACATCAGGATTTTCACTAACACTGATAAAGCCCAGATTTAGTGCCGCTCATAAAACACAAGGCAAATTGTGCGCTTATGGCTATCTACTTCAGAACCTGGTAATAGGGTCCACTAAATTTCCATCTCAAATACCACTGCCAAGTGAGATAGTTGTTTTTTTTTACTCTTTCAACTCTGTGGGTGGGTGAAAGTGTTATTCTTTATTATTCTTCCTAAAAGTGAAAGAGTTTTTTATTAATTTTTGACTCAGGCCTGTGTAAGTGCCACACAAACACAGTCCATGCTATCAGCTTTATTTTGCTGAAAAGAATATAAATTTAGATATTTAATTATGTGTACTTTAGATACATAAGCTACAAATATAAGCTTTAATGTATTTTAGTATACACACTAATATTTCAAAACCAAACTCTGCAATCAAACGGATAATAAGTGTTATCATTTGATTAGCTGGTTCATAAACCCCCTTTTCAGCCCTCACAGGTCTGGAAGGAAAGTCTTTTCACATGCAATTGGATCCAAAGTTAATTTCCTTACATATCACACCAATTATTTTAATATCCTGTCATACAGATCTTTTAAAATTGAGAAGCATGACTCTGAATTCAAATACTCTAAAGAGGTAGGACAACAATGTAATTGGTCAATATAAGAATGACAAATTAAATAACTAGGTTTAATGATAGAAAATTATGCAGTGTATATTGTCTTATTCTTGTAGTTATATTAAATTAAATCTAGTTCTGCTAGGCTAGGTTACAAATGTTAAATGGGAAACAAGAATAATATTATGAGCAGTCAAGCAAATAAGTGCAGCCATTTTTTTCAACAAGTGCAGTGCTTTGTCTTGACCCTGAAAATGGTCTGTAGTAAAAAGTAAAGTCGAAGAGGAAGCAGGGAAATGTCAGCAGGGAGTTTTACATACACATGCAGTGACTACAGAGACTGAGTAAAAAAAGAGAGAGAAGCTGAGTGAGAGAGAGCAGGAACCTCTTCTGGTATCTAAATGATTACAATGAGTCCCTTTCAAGCCGTAGCGCCCATTGCTGTGACTTGATATGATTTTTATCAGATGCTGAAATGCTACATTACCAAGTGGGCAGTAAATTATGTCTAAACCAATTACAGTGGGATCCTGTGAGGCCCAACGGCCACAGAGGGCCAAGTGGGAGGGGTGGAAGAGGGGGGAGGCAGGGATGAGAGAAGGATATGATAGGGTGGGATCTGGGGGTTGAGGGGCATGGCTGGACTTTGTCTTGATTAGTGGAGTCTGGGGGCGCATGAAAGTCTAGCGATAAGGCCTCTTGCAGGGAGAGTATGTTTGTAAGTGAGAGAGAATTGCAGCAGAAATGTACATAAACAAAGGTAACCATGTGTGTGTGTATGTTCATGTGTGTTTGTGTGTGCATGTGTGTGGCGTAAGCATTTAGATTTATGGGTGCATTTAGGGAAGGTGTATGTCTGATAGAGGTCAGACAAATAAAAGAGTAAAAATGTTTCTCAAAGCTGCCCCCAATAAATGAGAAAGCACTAAATTAACTTCAGTTAATGTCAATAAACAGCAAAAAATCTGTTCAATTATATATACCAGTGGCAAGAAGAGGTATGTGAACCTTTTGGAATTTCATGGTTTTCTGCATTAATTTCTCATAAAATGTGATCTGATCTTCATCTAAGTCAAGAGTATTAACAAATATAATGTGTGTAAAAAAATAACACAACACTCTGATCTGTCTTTATTGAGAAAAACTATAAAAATCTCACAGTGAGAGTGGAAAAAGTATGTAAACCCTTGAAATAATGACCTCCAAATAGCTAATTGGAGTCAGGTGTTAGCCTAAATTAAGAAAATTATTTTGAGGGTGTGGACTAGTATCTTCGATACTTCGACTGACAAAAAACACTCTAACTTTTTGAGTTTTCTCTGCACAAGAAGAATACACTTATGTGAGCCATACCTCACAAAATGAGCTTTCAGAGGACCTACTATGAAGAGTTGATAATTTACATGAAGCTGGAAAAGGTTACAGTGATGTCAAAGACTTGTCAAAGAACATTCACCAGTCTACAGTTGGGAAAACAATCTACAAATGGAGACAGTGGCTACTTTACCAAGAAGTGGGCGGCAAGTCAAAATCACCCCAAGAGCACAACAAACACTCATTAATGAGATAAAGAAACAACCCAGAGTGACAGACAAAGATTCGAAGGCATCATTGGAACTGGCTAACATCTGTCTTCATCTTCATGTGTCTACAGTATGTAAAACATTGAACAAGCAGGGTGTCTATGGCAGGACACCACGAAGGAAGCTGCTGCTTATTAAAAAGAACATTGCTGCACACCCGAAATTTGCATAAGAGCACATTGACACTGCACAGCAGTACTGAAAAATGTTTTGTGGACTTAAAATTGAAACTATTTGGAAAGAATACACAGCACTAAGTTCACATACTTCTTCCACTAGCACTAAGGTTTTTATGGTTGCTCTCAACAAAGACATGAAAGATCAGAATTTTTGGTGCTATATTTAAGGCACATTATATTTGACTTAGATGAAGATCAGATCAGATTTTACCACAAATTAATGCAGAAAACCTGTATGCTTGATTGTTGTTTAGACTTTTTTGCTTTGCTCAGAATTGAAATTACTAAAAAGACTCCCTGTAATCCCATTAGTGTTTTCCATAGCATGTGAACCAACACTGTTGTTATTATTAATTAGACTGGTGTAATATCTGTGTGGTCAGGCCCTTACTTCAGCCATTACTTTGTCCCATTAAGACACAATGTTTTAAAATAAGCACAGTCATAAAAATGTTTTACTTTGGAATATACAGTAGGCCTAATATATCTGAGGTAAAGTGAACTTAACGATCTCCGAATGTATATGAAAGAAATGTGTTTGTTGAGAAACTTTTATACAGTCACACCATTTTGAAACGTGACACCTGTGCAGCAGCCGGTCTGTTCCCTTCACATTCTCCCTTCACATGCAGTTTCATAGGTATAGCATCTTACACCTCTAACTGCAGCCATCCTTGAGGTAAATTCTTAATTCAATTTGCATTATTCATTAGGCAGTATTCCCATAGGCTGCAGGTCAATGTGGGGAACACACCTCCAGCCAATCCGACTAGGTTGTCATGAACAATACAAATTCAATGTAAATAACTTGGTTGAGTCTCCTCAGGGACAGAGGGAAATCTGTGCTTTAAATATATAATATAATATATACAGTTTATGAATATAATAATAATGGCAATTAATAAAAAAAGAACATGACATAGATAGCAATGTCTCCTAGCAATACTGTCAACAAACAACTGCACTGGAAATGGCCCACTGAAAGACTTGAAGGTCCAAGTACTGTAATGTCTGTAAGTGGAAAACTTGTGTGCATGTGTGTGAGCGTTATCTTGTCCATCTGCCCTAATTGGTTTATTCCCATCCTTTTCATAAACACCATTAGAGGGCAAATAGGTGATATAAACTGGAATGACTCTCCCTCCCATTTACTCAGACAATTAAGATAAAGTGGGGAGATTTGGCTGAACATCTTTATTGGCTTACACCAGTTGAAAGCAAATGAAACAACTTTCCCTTGTCGCTTTTTTGCAGCTGATTCTGCTGAGCTGTGCAATGTGGCTCGCTGATATACTGTATGTGTTTGCTGGGCACAGAAAGGATCAAAGATAAACGGCAACTATAAAAGCAAGTTTTATTTTTTATGTAAGTGTAGATGTTATAATGAGCAATAAATAATCATCGGAAAGCAGAAACTCTGCCCCATACTGCAAATCATGTGACTGGTGCGATACATCTAGCCTTTTATGCTTTTATTTCTTTTTTTTTTTTCTATTTGTGCACCTCATTTATTTTACCAAAATACAGTTGGCCTGCCATGTTTAATTAAATGTCCTGTATGTGATAAAGTCCAGTTTCCCGTAGCCACTGGCAGATAACGCTAAATATGACAAGAAATATGACTCCCTTTGTTGTTTAAATCCACCTGAGCCCTAATAGAAAAGGGAACTTTTTTCAACCCGCAACCAACTTTTGCCTCTTTTTTTTTATTATAGTGTCTATTTTCATTCTTTAAAAGGGGGCTTTAAAACTGAAATGAAAATCCCCTTTCTTTGTAATGTTTATTCTGCCTTTTCCCATATCCGTTCCTGCTCTGTCTGTAGCCTCCCACCCCTATTCACCATATTCCCGGATGTGAGCGACTTGGAGCCAGCGATAGACTGCAGATGAAAGGAGAGAACGAAAGGGGAAGATGGTAATGAAGCAGAGGGAAGAGACAAGAGGTCCCTGCAGAGACTCTGACGCCTCACGGGACTTGTTTTGCTGTCGGACCACACTGGTCCCCACGTCCACAGCTCCCTGTGGAGAAGATGTGTCAGAGGATGTTCTGGGTCAGCCATGGGAAGAAACCATGTCTCAACAGATAACTGAACTAAATTTCTGCCAATTTATCGCTGTTACTTTTGATGTCAGGGAGTATAAAAAAATAGAGAATCAAGGACTAGAAATGATTGAAGTGGACTGAATTTCTTTTGAATCTAAACCATTCCAATACCTTAACACATACAGCTTTAGGAATGACACAGTATATGGAGATGAATGGTCCACTGGTCAGATGAACAATATCTAATATTTCAATACATCCCGACAGCTTCTGTGAGTGGCAGGCTGCACCATGCTACGTCATCCTGTGTGCAGCTCTGCTTTTGCTCAACAATTTACCACTTTAAAAGGCCCAATGGCCAATCTGCAGACAATCGTCCCCTGTAACACTATCTGGGCCCTGCTGATAAAATGCAGATGTGGCTCCTCTCAATGTGAATTTGTGACCCATTAACTAGAGCCCCTCCTTTTTCCTCACCACTCCATTCCTCCTCTTGGCACAGAGTCCAGACCGCCTTTTCACATGCATTCCCCAAAAGCAGGTATGTGGATAGTATCAGGCTAACGAGTCACAATGGTGAATTTGTTCAACAAGGAGCGCCGCATTACTTAAATCCAAGCGTGGCTCTCCCTCTCTTTGAGATCTGCGGACTAGATTGGCGCGGTCTCCCCAGCGTCTCGTTTAGGGATGGACAAAAGGTGAATTCAAGCACTCCCTTTGAGGTTCACAAGATCTGACTCTAGTCTATTGATGTCAAGTCTCCCCTTAGTCTCCCAAAATGTCTCCATTGGTCAGCCATCTCTGTTGTGTCTCGGACAATCTTTGTAACAGTTTGGTTGTTCTTCAGTTATAAGAACAATAAAAAAACTTGGAACAAATGGGATCATGTTGGCACAATGACTCACATCCGTGTGCACAAACCAGTGTCATGTTCAACTGACTGAATGCGTGCTAACTTTGATCTTAGTCATAACCACCTTCTGCTTTGTGTTCGACACCCCAGGTGCTGTGCTTGTTTGTGTTGGACGGCCTATTTTAATTGCAGGGTTTAGTCAACAATAAAACACATTTGGCTAGATTATACAATGAACCCCATGCTGTTGCAATTCTGCAGAGCTGAGTAATCTGTGTTAGAAATAGACTGGCAAGCTCCACATTCCAGTCGCCTCATGAGAGTGAGGGAGTCAGGCTCTTTCTGAATGGCATTGCAGCAATGTCTCTATAACTGGATGAATAGAAACAGCCCTGTGTGTTTCAGGTAAGTAAGACAACAACATTGTGTTTTGTCAATGAAGCTGTTTTAGTGGATCAAAATTTAAGTGAGATACTGAACTGGGTGACACTGAAATAAATAAGGAGAGTCTGATGTTAAGTCTTAAGATTTTCTCTTACAACTGGCACCTCTCAAGAAAACAAACGACATGAATGAATTCACAAAATAAATTCCAAAAGTATTTAATACTTATTCCTCTCTTTGACAAGAAGCTTTTCACCCTCCCTACAAGAAAAGCCATTAGAAAAATATATAAACACTTCTGCCATGATTGAAGTACCTATTTTGTTATAATTGTACTTGGACCTTAAAATGTCCAGGGTTGCAATGTCTAAAAATCTAATGGTAGCGTCAGTAAAATACCTGGACCTGAATTACATGGCCTTTTAGCAACCAAATTGTTCACACGAATCTCCACCGACTCTGTTGGATTTACAGTATAAAAGGAACAGCACTTAGCCCCTTGGCAACTGTTAGTTGGTGATGTCACAGCTTCAGACATTTTCTCACAGTAAATCTTCTGTGATTGTCTTCTGAGAAAACGCTCCACCTACATGTCTCTTCCAAAAGGTCTATTTAATAACAGTTAATAATACTGGCCTACTTTATCACTTTAGAACCATTTTGGCCACTGTTACCCACAACCTGGTTCTTTCAGGATCCCTCAGGGGGAATCTGTGGAACAACTTCTCTCCTTTGTTAAAAAGAATCTTGATAAATACAGTCATGAGAAACCCAAAACATTTCTTCAATTTACAGTTTGCATTGTTGTTCCTTCATGTTTTGATGTGTGCTTGATTCAAATTGCCATCAATATAATTTATTTTGTTGTATGCGTAATCAGTGTTATTTGACAAAGTACATTTGTGCAGTTCTTTAGATTTACATTGTGATAGAGGTAAAATTGACCTCTGTTGCTGGATATTTTCTACATCTTCAGTAAATTGTGTATAAGGTATAACAGCATTTCTGAACATAACCCACATTCTTTGATTATAATATCAAATATATTAAGACATTCAGTAAAATTCACTATGTCCGTCCCTCTGTCTATAGATCTAAATAAAATAACCCCCCCCCCCTTTTTGTTAAATGATTATCGCACAGATAGTGCTACAGTGGTGACTAGTGAAGGTAGAGCTATCTTTACTAATACATCATAAAAGATTGAATATGGTATAATACTAACCTATACCATAATACAAATTACTAGAATCATTAGTATTGTATTTTTCATAATTTAATTCAAGTGCAACTCTAATATATTCTTGATTCATCAGACCTAAAGTGAAACACTTTACTGTAACACAGATTACAGTCATGAAAATCAAAATCCATAATTTCAGAACACACAAATATTTCTTTTTGAGTTTAATTACTATTCATACAGTATAAATAGCATATTTTTGCTGTCTAGTTCAGTACACACAACTACAATTATGAGAAATTCCGCTGACTTGACACTTGTTTAGAAGATGACCTTCAACACCCTTCACCAGTAGAGTAAGCCTCAGAAGGTCATGGCTGAAAAGTCTGTCTGTTTTGAGAGTGCTTTATCAAAGAATAGTTATTGAAAGTTGACTGGAAGGCAAATGTGTGACAGGAAAAGGGTGCCCAAGCTGCAGGCATGACCTCAGTTTCGAGAAGACTGTCAAACAAAGTCAGTTTAAGAGCTTTAAAGGGAGCAGCCAAAAGCTGGAAGAAATAGTTACAACAGTTGCATTTCCAGTATCAAACCTTTCCTGAACCAGAGACAAACTCAGAAGAAGAAGATGAACTGGACCATTGCTCGGTGGACGAAAGTCAATTCTGCATTTCATTTGGAAATCAAGGTCCCAGAGTCTAGAGGAAAAGTGGAGAGACACAGAATCCAAGCTGCTTCAAGTCCAGTGTAAAATTTGTCTGTGATGATTTGGCGTGTCACTTCCTCTACTGGTGTTTGTCCATTGGATTTTATCTATTTCAAAGTCAATGCAGCAGTCTCCATTCATCACTGCGTAGGTGTTCACACTGTGTCTCAGGTGGTCACAGTGACGCACATGAAAGCCAGGTAGAACAACAGGTAGAACAACAGGTAGAACAACAGGCGGTCATGACAGTGCTATGACTGCACAGGGTTTATAATCTAGCTTTTCCAGCCAGTCAGCCAGAGGGCTAAGGCCCCTTAGAGAATGTATGGAGTATTGTCAAGATGAAGATGAGAAACATTCGACCCAACAATACAGATGAGCTGAATGCTGTTATCAAAGCAACCTGATCTGCAGTAATACTGCAACGGTGTCACAAACTGATCACCCCCATGCCACGCCACATTGATGTTTGTAATTCATGCTAACGGAGCCTTAACCAAGTGCATTTATGGACTTGTACTTTTTTTAGAAGTTGCACATTTCTGTTTTGTTATTTCTATTTATCTAAGGAAATATTGTAATATTTTGAGATGCTGGATTTATCATTTTCCTGAGCTGTGAGCTGTAATTATCAAAATTAAAACCAAAAAGGCTTAAAAATATTTTACTGTATGTGCAGTGAGTAAATAAATAAATATCACTTTTACTTTTTGAATTAATTTATAAAAAAATAAAATTCTGAGATACACTATTATATCCATACATAGAAAATTATATGTCCCGACTTCCAGTAAATTTAGTTTTGACCACCCCGACCGCTTCTGATTTGAATGTAGCCAAAACGCAGTGTCTCAAACTGTTTATACTGACCTCATTGTTCAATTTGTAAAGATCCCCCCTCATCTGTGGCTTGGCCCAGTAGTGCCTCTGGCTATGCTTTTACATACTCTCTGATCTAGCTCATTGCACCACTTCACTGTGAATAGAGAGAGTTAAAGTCAAAGCCCGTGGTAACAGAGGAGAGCATTATGGATGAGCAGCCTGTGAAAAAGGCCCATTGAAAAAAGGCCTGTGACAGTTTAATTGGTTGAATTAGTCACGATATTCAAATAGCCTCTGTTGACCAGCCAATGACTGAAGTGTGTACTACAGCAAGCTGGGCCAACCACAGAACTCTGTCCAGATTGCAAACGAGCCACACTAGGCTTTTCCCTTCCCAGTCCAGTGGCACAGCACTTTTAACAGTGCAGCACCTTAAAAAGTTTCATTGCTACTTTCTGGCTACATGGAAAACATTGAAAACTCCTTTATAATATCTGTCAGCTCCCCCAGTCTCCAACATAAACAGGTGTTCCACCCTAACCAGTGTATTTACTTATGTCAAGGCTCTGCTTACATAGACAGACGCTCAACACACTTTTAACATTCTCCTCAGCGCTACAGTCGAGCAGCATTTGGCATCAGTGTCTGCGGCCAGCTACACTGTTTAAGACAAATTTAAGCCATATAATTTGCCTGCTGAAAGACTTGCTCTGTATCGCAGGTGTCAGGGCCCAAAGCAGGCGTTAACTCCATCCAGCTCCCCAAACACACACACACACACGCACACACACACACACACATATATGGCCGGTGGTCACAGAGTAACATGTATGTAAGTCAGCT
Organism: Anabas testudineus; assembly: GCF_900324465.2. Taxonomy (NCBI): domain Eukaryota; kingdom Metazoa; phylum Chordata; class Actinopteri; order Anabantiformes; family Anabantidae; genus Anabas; species Anabas testudineus. Next base: position 8,950,954 of record NC_046614.1, on the reverse strand, counting down.
ACAAAAAATATCTCAAGCAGTCCCCATAGCATGGTTAACATGGTTGTAAAATATGCTGGGCTGCACACGGCTCCAGCTTATAATAACTGGTGATGACATTATTATGAGTGTGTGTGTGTGTGTGTGTGTGTGTGTGTGTGTGTTCTGTGTGTGTGTGTGTGTTCTGTGTGTGTGTGTGTGTGTACACCTACCAACGCAAATAAAGCCTACAGATAATTTCCTATACATTGTACCTCAGATTATGTTCAATGGCAACAATTTGCTATCTTACATTTTTAAGTTTTGAGAATTTTCACTTTCTACAATATTTGTGCACGACAGCTACAAAATGGTGAAAGTCTGATTAAAACTTCTAAACTTAACGAATATTTATTTGTTCCTGGAAAGAATGTGTCAAAGTATTTTTGTCATGGGCACAAAATTATTTAAAAAGGTGGTCTTGCCTTTGTAAATACTAAAATATAAACATAAGATTTCTTAAGATGAATAACATAATAACATTCTTGGTGACTGAAGACCAAACCTCGACCTGTGTTCATGAGCTGAATCAGCTGTGATGTAAACAGAGAACACACCAATCTACTTGTTGATGAGGTAACCTGTTGATATTTCATACAGATGAAGAAATAACGTGTTGTTCACTCCAGAGACGTGACCGCTGTCATTTTCTGTTCATTTATGGTTTAAACCAACAAATATCACTCTGTGTCAAAAAGCTGTGGAGAGCACAGCCAACTTTCCTCCTCCGACTTCAATCTTTATGCTAAGCTAAGCTAACCACCTCTTGGCCTCTGCTCTGTATTTAAAACACACACAAGGTTGATAGTGATCTTCTCATCACACTCTTGGCAAGCAATCAAACAAATTTCCCAAAATGTCGAACTATTCTGAGGAAGCAGATGAAAAAAAAAAACAGAAGTGTATCCAGCACAGCGGCAGGAGAAGAGGATGAGAAAGAGAAAAGGGGGAGGAAAAGTGACAGAGCACATCAAAATGCCTAAAGTAATAATCCTTAAGAGACACAAAGGCATGCACTCCCCAGTGTCCGTATGTGTGATAATGTTCCTTGGCCTTCAGCCACTTCCAACAGTTAAAGAAAGCACTCGAGAAGAGAACAGAGGCTGTCCCTTCCACTTACCTTCCCCCACCTCCCTCTCTGACTCTCTCCATATAAATGCTTGGCAGTTTTACGCATGGCTGGGAGCAATTTCCCACAATGTGTAAATTAGTCAATCTCCCAAGTCAGTAAAGTGGCCTTTGATGGGGAGGACATTAATGAAGTGTACCATTAGGCCTCACATTTGTATTCTTAGGGGCTCTCCAAGCTTTTGATGTCGCATGGGCCCCATGGCTGATTATCCACATGCCAGCGCTGCATGCCTCTGTTACTTAGATGGGAGGGAGCAAGGGGAAGAGAGAGAAAGCAAAGATGCTGGACGTTTAATGTTCCTTCCTTTCTTTCGCTGCCCTGCTGGACTGTCCACGCTGTCCTGATGCCCATTTGAAAGTGGCAAGAGAAAGAAAGAGGACGAGGAAAGGCGAGGAGAGAGCTGTCCAAAATGTACAGCCTATGGAGCTGGACTTCTCCCTGACACTTCAAAGCACTGTCTGGAGTAAATTGCTGTGGACCGCTTCATTCAGAGTATGAGGGCTTTCCCTTCGTGGATGACAGTTGCATGGTGACAAAGTTCAATTGGCACTGGTAGGAGTGGAGAGGGTGGGGGCCCAGATCAAAGCGGGACCATTGTAATGGTTTTGTTCCGTGGAAAATCGCTTTTTGTCCCTGGCCTTTTCAAGCCAACTCCTGGCTCCAGTCAGAGTAAATGGGATTTTTAACTCCCTTGTGTGGGTGGAAGGGCGAGGGGAGGTGGCCGAGCAGAGGGAGGGAGAGATTCTTAGCCTCGGGGTAAGGAACTCAAGAACTCCCTCCTCCCCAACTTCCCTCCTGCTCCTCCTTTAACCCCCTCCCGGCTCCTCTCTCCGCCCCTGACAATGCAAGGCCAACTTTGTTGATGTTATTAGACCTTTCATCTAAACTCAGCATCATAATCTTCGCAGAGAAAATTTTGTGGAGCAACTGCGCCATGACTTTTACAGTGATTACGAAAGTGCTCTCTGTTGTGCTCTCATCTGCGTTTACACTCACACATAAACAAACAAATTATCGCTGTCTGTCTTTCAATCAGTCTTTCTGCTTTAGTCTCTCTCTCTCAATGACAACATAAAACATTTTGTTTTGTTGTGGGAGCTAAACCTGAAGATGCAAATTTCCGCCAATAATAGACAAATAAACAATTGACATTTATCTCTGAGGGCTCATCTCCTCTTATCGTGTTGGGTTTTATCAATTGTTCTTTCTTGCAACAGGAGCCGTGATGTTTTAGCCGTCAACTTGATTTGAGTCGGTACAAAGGAACACATCAAAGCTGTGATATCGGAAATACTCTTGTTTATTTGTCTTAATTATAGGCAAGCCTGCTTCGTGGGTTTAGGCATTACAATATTGGCCTGTCATAGGGTCAGCTACTTTGGGAATGTTACACAAAGTATAATGCTGAACTATTATACTATGTGACTATGACATATACAATATTAATATCAGTGTTGTCATTGTATGCATATTAGCAACTAGCTCAAAGCAGCAATGTACAATACAGCCTCACATGTGTCAGTTTTCTATGTAAATGCGAGATTCTTGGCTTATTACACTGATTTTATAGGACAAATATTTAAAACACCATGTTCTACTAATTTCGACATTAGCCTACTAAACTAATTTCTTCAGCTTGTCTGACATTTTTAGTGCTCGCGTGTTAAAACAATTTTCAGTTCTGCTTCAAATCACTGTCTTCTATTACAATAGTATCATTCACAGTCATTTTCTGACTGACTCTAAATTGAGCACCAAAAAAGTGGGAGTGCGTTCGTATGCCTCCATGTGCGCACACACAAGGTATGAGGATATTTTAGTAGCCAAATGCGTCAGACACGGTTCGAGCTTGCTCCGTGTGATTGAATGTGTAAGTCACAAGCCAAATGTCTTCGTTTTTTTCCCTTGAGCTTGGGGAGAAAAGTGTTATTTCTTCAAAAGCCCCATTTGAGAAACCCCGCAAGCCTGTAATTGCTGGGGAAAAGGCCGGACAACCTGCCAAACCAAACACTTGAGAGGGAATTTGAAATATTGTAAACAGTGGAGTAACCCACTCACTGTTGAGACCACGACCGGGAAGACAGGAGATGTGGGGGTGTTGGAGGGCTTAGGGGTAGGGGGGGGTGGCAAATGAAATATAGAGTGTGTGAAAGAGAAATGCCTTCAGATTTATAAGCTGCAATGATGACAAGAGTTTACTTTGAAGTTCCACCAGAAGAGGTACCACCATTAAGTCCAAAATGTCCCTGTAAAAAACGCCTTCTTTTCTCTTTTCTTCCTACCTACAAACTTCAGATGAAGGTTCAATATCACACCTCCTGCAAAACCTTCCAAAAGTTAAATAACTGTTTATTCCTATTGAAGCTGTCAGGTCAAATAGACACCTCCCACTGCACAGTTTCAAACAGTGAATGTAGTTTATGCTCACCAGTAACCTCTTTTATGTGTTGACACAATATTTTTCTTGTGCTGTCAAATAAAGCGGGGGGATTATTATTCTAGCACAACCCCATTTTCCTGTCTTAATGACCCAAGTTATGCTCTCCTGGAGTAGGAACCATTAAAACCCAGTTTGGGTTCAGTGCAACTCTGCAGTTCTGGGGGCTTATCCCCCCAGTGCTTTCCTCACTTGCTTTTTTTCCACCCTCCCCTTTAAAAACCAAAATCCCCTGACGCCAATTAGAAGGCAAAAACGGAAATCTTCGACCAAACATGACATTTACAGGCCAGAACTCAAGACTTTTAACAGCCCGCCCCCCCCCCCCCCCCCCCCTACACACACACACACGCACACACACACACACACGCACACACACACACACACACCCATGCTCATGAGACACATGTATGCAAATGGTAATCATGCATATATGCTGGAGATGTCATTTTTTAAATACCATACCACTGAGTGATATTATTATGTACACCTCTGTTTTTTATGTTTAATCATTAAGAAGACGAATGAATCTGAAGAAGAACCTATTTCTTTTTCTCTTCAGCGTGGCAAATGAGTTCTCTTTCCACTCATCTCATGTCAGACTACCACCCTCAGCGTCGATCTGCGTCAGCCTCCACAAAATTACATCTACATGTGTCTGTATCCCTGCACTTTAACTAGACTGGACCACAGCATTAATTAAGATGGAAACACATCATTAACTCAGATTAACCACCTCCCTACCTCCTCAATCCAGGGCTACTGCGGGTACACAAAGCAGTTGGGTAATTACTGATAATTAAATCAATTACAGGCAGTCTCTGCCTTGCCAACTGTGGATGGCGGCTGGCTATGTCAGGGTGCACCAAATATTTGAACAGCACAATCCAAATATTCTCTGTGAGCTGTTTTTGCTTTGGAGCAAATCATCCGCCAACCTTCGCTGTGGCGGCAGCAGTAAGCTTGGCCATGTGGGCAATGCCAGCAGCCGGCAGGGACCTGCCGGCTTCAGCATTAATGACGAGGTGATTAGTCAGCTTTTCCTTCCTGCGGAAGAGGCTTTGCAATTTCATCCCAATCATAGTTTGCTTTGAAAAGTTTTTGGACTGTTAAAAAAAATGCGGTGGCAATTAAATTGTTTTTACTCATTTTTTTCTTCCAGATCACTATCTGGTGCTCTTGCAGTCATGGTTGACAGAAAAGAGATAAAATGGACCATTTACTGCCTCCTTTGGGGGTGAGCTTAGGCAGGGAGAGGGAGATACTGCAGACCCAGGAACAGCGTGCTCAGCTACTGCTTTATGAGTCCAAATGTTTTTAATTGTAATGTTTTAAGTGTAAATAATTTTCTTTTCAATTTTATCTTTTGTCTTAGATCAAAAGAGCCAATAAAAACACAAACTGTCTCGGTAATAGTAGGAAAAACTGCACCGCCTTTCTCTGGTGTTGCCTTTAATTGCTATTTATATTAAAAACTGGTTCATGGGAATGTAAAGTCAGTTGCAACAAGTCATGCAATGTCAAATAATTTGCTGTGGACTGTTGTTCCAATGTACAATAAGCACCATTTGACTTTCCTACCAGGCTCTGTGTGGCATTATTAGCAGTGTCTGATGTGGAGCAGTGGGGTAGAGAGACAGGGGGGTGGGAGCTTATCAGATGCAGATTTGGTGGGTACAGGCAGCCACGGCAGGGAGTGGCCACCAATGTTTCTGTGTGGTTTTGATAAAGATAGAGATTTATTCTCCTCCAGCATTTATGGGTCTGAGCCATTGTGGAGATGCCTACTTAGACCTGCCGCCACCTCTGTCTCGGCAAGCTGGGAGGGAGGCGGATATCATTAACCCTGCGCTCTTACCCCACCTTTTCCACTCTATTACCCCAACCCCCACCCTCACTTCTGAATGCATTTGAATTGTCAAATGCATACAGTGACCTCGCCGATAAAGCATTTACCACGAGGAGGTAAAGATGTCACAGTGGCAGAGAAGATTTCCCCAGGGTGTCTTTGTTGCTCAACTGTCTTTTATGAGGTTATCAGATCAAACGCAGACATTAATGGCAAGTTTAGTGCTGAAGGCCTTATTCACATCTGTAGATTAGCAGGAAAATAAACCCATTGCATAAAGAAAAGGGAAAAAAAATCTTTCATAAAATGCTAATATTTAATAAATAAAAAAGAAATACATGCTTGTACAAATGTTCAAGTAAGAGACCAAATAGTTGCATTGTCATCGTTCAGTGCAGCAGGGGGACAACCTTGAGCACTGAGACATCAAGAGGAAGCATTTCTGGACACTGGATCGTTTTTTAGCTGAAGCTCCTTCGACTGAAGACTGACATTTGTTGCAGATAGTCCTCAGAGGCTTCAGTCGGAAGAGTGAGGGCACAGAGGGCAGGAGGGGGAAGCAGTGCGCCGCTGCGCTTGTCCCCCCTGGCTTATTGAATTACCTAAATGAGCAGAGGAGACCAGGCTGGGGCTGTTAGTTGTTTGAAGTTTACAAATCATCCTGACTGCTCTGGGGCTTGGGGGAGTCGTCGCGAGGGAAGCAACGGGTAGGGGGTGTCTTTTGATGCTTTAAATAAAAACATCAGGGAAACAAACAAACAAGGGAGAGAAAGGGAATGATGAAGACAGTGAAGAGGTGGTAAGGAAACACACTGTTACCCATGGCAACTTGGGAATGGCGATGGTTGAGAAACCACTTCCTGTATTTGATGGGAAAATTGTTCAGTATTGGTGTCTGGACAGAAGGAGCACTGTGTGTATTTATGAAAAAATGGGGATAAGTAAGTACATGAGTGCTGCTCTGTGTGCATGCAGATGAGTTTGTCTTAAAGGAATAGTTGCTATTTGTGTTCTTGCTGAGATTTAGATGACAAGATTAATAGCATGGAGTGACATCCAGCAGCCAGTTAGCTTTGTTAACTGGCTGTTGGTTTCCTGGGGGGTTTGTGCCAGACTATTTCTTGGCCAGTGACTCAGTTATTGCAGTATATTTTTTTATGCCATTATGCTATTGTTTTTTTTCCTCCCTTAAGAACTGTAGTAAGTGGTGATAGATGCTTTATCTGAGCATCAGTGACCTCAGCGCTGTGGAACCTTTCAACAGATTCTGGGCTTCATTTTATTCAAGCATGCATCCAGTTAGTCAAATCAGTTTCAGAACAGAACAACATAATAAGTTCATGTGAAACTTTTTTTAAAACTCTATTAATTTGAAATTTAATTCAGAAAGGATGTATATAATCATTTATATACAAATCTTTATCCTTTCCATTTTTTTAAATTCAGCATTTTGAAATAAGTATGTAAACTTAAAGTGGATTTTGAACCCCCCCCCCCCCCCCCCCCCCCAACAATACAGCCCATGGATTCCTCTGTAAAGACCAGTCAATAATTGATTGCGTCTGGATATGATGGGGGAAAAATACCACATTGTTAGTACAATCAGTGGCCTTTTCCAAGCTATTAAGTGGAACTAATTAATTATGGCATGGAAATGCGTTAAAATGTCTTTCTCCCACTGAAGACAACATCCATTTTCAAAATGGAAAAGCCTGAAATGTAATTAGTTACATAATCATGGCAAAATATGGCTGACTTGATTCAAACCATATTGTTCACTTTGCATGTCCCCATTTCCCATTTCCATTCGTCAAAGTAATACAGTATTTTATTTTCAAAAGATATTTACCGTTCTCTCTGGTCTTGCCATTTGCACTTTAGATTCATGAAGCAGGCTCATTTCTGTAAAACACATGCATACACGCTCACGACTAAAAATGACATTGGGGAAAGAGTGATTTCAGCATACAGATGACCAGGAATTCAGTCAACATCTGTCTGGGAATTATAGGAAACCATTTCAACTTTGTGACCCATTGGCTCCACGTCTCTGTAACCACGCGACTCCGCTCTAATTGGACGACACAATGTCTGGGAGTTCTGAGGCTGGACAGAACTCATGGCAAATTACCGCTCACTTCCTGTTCAATCCGAGTGGGCATTTGAGCCGTCAAGGGAGCTGTTGGACTTTGAAAAGTGTTTGCTTAGCTTGGCATTTCTGGTAACCGTGACCCTGTTTTAATGAAGAATAATTTACCATTTTGGAAAGTTCATTAAATTGTGTGCATGCCTTATTTACAACAGCAACATCCCAACGGTGCATGGAATAGATCCGGTACTGTGAACCAGTAAACTAAAATGGCACTTATGACATTTGGTGAGGGAAATGCTTTCTGATTCACCACACATATAAAAATAAAAATAATAATTCATATAGAAATGTATGAGTTTGACCAATAACTGTAGCTATAAAGAAGAATTTCTTACCTTTACATTACATTAAAACATTTTATTTATTCACTTGTTAGTTTTCCAACACTGACACTACAGTGTTCATAAATTGGTTTTTGAAGCTAATTCGTGGTCTCAGATTTTTTAAAATAAACTTAACAAACAAACGAGTGAATGGCGACAATGCACAGACACTAGTTGTAAGACTACAGACTAAGTTTTGTGGTTTCTTTAATTTAGAAGCTCTGCATATTCTTTCAAGTCTGCAGACATTTTATGTAATGACCATAATATATATATATATATCCTCTGTGCCCATGTCACCGCGTTGGCTCCAGCAGGCCCAGTGTCTCCGTGTTGCTGCCTGGTGAAAGCAGCAGCCAGTGGAAGAGGATTGGTAGTGACAAATGGCAGTTTGATAAAGTGGATTCAGTTTCTTAGGGGCAATTCCAGGCTGCTCTCCCCAGGCGCCAGGCCTACTCTGGTTAGTATATGACTTACATGTGTAGGCTGCTGAGATGGAGGACTGGTGTGTGTTTGTGTGCACGTACAAGAGAGCGAGAGTGTGAATATGTACAGAATACAGCATCTAAGCAGGTAGTGTGTGTGTGTGTGTGTGTGTGTGTGTGTGTGGTGTGGTTGTGTTTGTGTGTGTGTGTCTATGTGAGTGGTTTTGTGTACTGAGCAGAGGAGGAGCAGTTAGTACAAATGGAAAACAGCAGTCCCTCCAGCATGTACATTAATGTAAGCCTTTCATCACCCGCTTCCCGAAAGCATGGCCTCTCCACTTCTAATTTACTTTAAACACACACATTAGTATCATCAATAAACGCTAATGGCTCTTTATGAAACAGAGGACTATTTCCCATTTTTCTGATGAGGACCGCAGCCTGCAGAGCCTCCAAGTCCGGTCTAATCCATTGCTGAGAAGGCTGATCGGCCCTTCCATAACATGCTCTGCTACCGCCACAAAGCAAAGACAACAAACAACATCCAGACACGTCCAAACACTGAGGCCAGTGCTCACTAACATGTAACTGTTCATCCCTCACGACACATGGTGCCTGTAGCTAGAAATACACCTCTTTAAAATACCTCCTGTCAACCTTCATACAAATTGTTGGAGTTTGAAAAGCCTTATTCTGTCCTGTAACTTTAACATTCTTCTAGTATTATTTTGATTAAGAAACACATAAATGATGTTATATATGCTGGCATTAAACAACTTTGTAGGTTTTTTTAACTGCATTTGTCTGAATGGATGACAGGAGCAAGATGAACTAAACAGAGAACGTGTTGCAGCTATCAACAAAATTATATTTACAAAGAAGTAGCTGTATTCCCTGTGCATAGAGAAGAGAACCAGTATTGGAATAACAATTTATAGAGCAGCTGATTTAAATTGCAAATCCTCCTTGAATGCCTTTGTTTGTTCTTAATGCTGCTTCAGATCTGAATGATTATTGCTGCCATCTGCATCCTGAGTCACTGATTTCTGGACATGTTGTGGGTTCAGAGGTTTGCTTTAGGATTGAGTCACATGAAAGCTGAGGTGAAGCTCAATAGCACAGGCCTACTGTGGCTATGAAAACATCATGAGTGTTTTCTTGCCAGGGCTTACGCAAACACGCTGGGCTCAAGGACAGGCCGCTCTTTCTGCAGTGCCACCATCAAAAGGAGAGATGCCCAAAAATATAAATAGGATTTTTTTTCCCACCAAGCAGTTTGCAGCCAACTTTAAGTTGAAATGTAATGAAATGTATATACAAAAATTCATTTTGCAGAATGACTTGTAATAATATATCATAGGTTTATCATTAGAACTGTTGTATGTAGTTTCATGCAACGTTTGAATGCTAACAACATTGCATTCTTTAATGTATTTATTATTCAAATACTGTTTTTGTTGTTAGTTTTGGTCAAAAAAGCGGAAACAAAAAAATATTATAGGGTTAATTATAATATTTTAGCAAATGAATTTCAGTTTAATAGTTTCAAGTGGAATTTCAGTATGATTGATGTCACTATGACAATATATCTAAATATTTTAGAGATACATTAAACTCTTTGTAAAGTTTAAGTCAATCTGATCAATAAAATCAACTTAGTATTTCCATGCAATAGAAAGTTACACCTTTAAGTAAGAAAATGTGGAAAACTTTTTAGACAGGTTTTGTCTATATGTCTTTTACTTCCTCATCCATCTCTATCACTCCAACCTCTCTGTGTCTCTTTCAGTTTTGACAGAGGACCTTCTCAGCAGGAAAAAGATCTCCAGTCAGGTCTTACCTCACCCATGGCATTGGAGGAGGAATTACAGGGCTTAGTTCTCTCAACCTGACCCCGCTCCTAATTACTTGTCAGATAAGTCTTTTGGCTCCTAGCAGAGTGTTGTCCTAACCTCCACTTGTCTGCTGTGTGTCCAAACATGGAGAAAGGAAAACACGTTCCAGTGGAACAGGGGGCTTAGCCTCCATGCCACGTTCTCACAGAGCCAAAGGCCCCACAGCGGTCTCTCAGGGACCCACACAGGTTAGACGAAGGACTCACTAACTAATGTCTATCCCTCCAGTTTGGAGATAAATGAGCATGGACACGCCGGGACAAAACTTTTAGATTAAGTTTTACTATTCTATAACATGTCCCTATGTGAAGCAGAACACACATATGAGTGGCACAGTTGTGACAGATAAACAGTACAGCATGAGCTGCTGAACACAGCTGGCAGACTCGTCCGAAGTCTCCGCATAAAAAAAAAATCAGCGACAGGGACCCATGAGTGGAAGTAACCTGTAGGGAATTTGTCTTCGTCAGACTATATTGTCTCAGACGTTTCAAAACGTTTTTTGGCAACCTCCCCTGTAATTATGGCCTCTTCAAAGACAATGATCAGTCCAACTACTTAGTGCGAATTAGATGCTAATGATGGATAATAACACTGCTATATAGAAAGAGGGAGAGCACTCATCTTAGTCAGGTCTTTTAAGCACTTGTGATGTGACTTTACACTCTGTGTTTTGTCTATTGTTCTCTAAGAGTAATTTATAATAGTGATGGTTGACTTGCAGACATTCTGTATTTACATATAAACAACCACCAACTAGGACTGAATGAAGCAGAGAGAGGAATTTATTTTAACCAGCAGGGAAAAATTCAAAAGTTAATGTCCTACATACTCCTGACTTAGTTACTGATCATATCTCCTCAACCCTGCTCTAACCCTGGGAAAGCACTCGCTGAGATTATCATACTTTAAATCATAACTCAAAAGAGGGATTGTCAGACTTGGAGGTTAGCGTTTAAATGAGAGCTACAAAAACCTTTTAAGATATGTCATCAATTCTGGAGAAATGCTGAGCGATAAGGAACTTCGGTGGAAAAGGACAATCCTCCAGGGACCAAATAAGTTAAAGGAGGGGAGTTTATTCCATTATTGTCTAATAGCTTCCATAACCATCACCCTTTACCCCCAATAAAGTCTCATTGGCCTGAGGATTGAGTCTGGATTACATGGTAGCTCTCCTAATAATGTCAAACACATGAAGAGACCTGACCTCAAAACTCACCCACCACCAGCAAGCACTAGCTTACCTTCTTACCCCAGTGTTAAGTGTAACACTCTGTGGTAATGGGAATTCAGTTTTCTTACAGGTTTTTAAAAAGTATCATGCGCCAGTAATATGTTACAGCATGTAAAACAAGTATTTACAGCATGTCATATAGTGGTCTGATTGGCATTTGCGGCTTTGAAAAGAACAGCACAAGGGAGCTCAACAGCTTCTGCCTTTTCTTGTGTGTGCGAGTGTGTGTGTATGTGTGTGTGTGCATACCTCAGTTTGTAGGTTGCAGCACTGTACAGCTCCCCCTGGGGCTGCATAGAGAGACGCTGGTGCCAGAGAGTCTCACCTAGTCAGGTTAGCCTGGGAACATACTCACACTGCAGGCATTTCTTCCACTCACACACATACACACTTGTCTTCATGCACACAATGCTACCCACATCATAAGGTAATGAGCCATTATATTGTCATTAGCGTTTTATTTGCACCACCCTGTCTTTTAGCAATCTGTCACACTGTTCACATGGCGATGACTCAGAAACTAAACAGTTGTTGCGTACTTGTGCGTGTGTGCGTTTCCACTCACACATGCATGCTTTTGTGCAGGTTTGCATACCACACATTTGTTGTCCTATTTGTTTGTCTAAGTGCTTCTTTCCTTATACCGTTTATTTTTGGATGTTCTCGCCATGCAATCCATTTCCATTTGTCCAAAACAGACAAAATCAGGATCCATCCCTCTGTGGATCCAGCCTGTAATGACGTTTTCCCGCAGGGCCTCAGAAATCATATATGATTTAAGTAGACTAGAAATTTGTTTGGGCAATATCCAGTGTATAAGGCATGTGTTTATGTACATTGCACGTCATTATCTTTAGATCTTGATTAGATTTTCCAATGTTTCTCATGTTTGTGCACCTAAATAAGAGAGTACAGCGGCAGGGCCACCCAAACAGAGCAATCACACATGTCAAATAAGAGAAGGGAGGCTCACTGTGTCACAGACAGCTTGACGCTTTCTTTGCATGCTCCCAGTTTATGTCTAAGAAAAAATATATAAAAATGTAATTATGGTAAGCATTTGTTGAGAAGCTTGTAGCAAAAACAGGCAGGCGTCACATTTGTTTCATAAGTTTAGTGAGAATTCACAAAGAAGTCTTTGTGATCTGTCATCATCACCTGGTGCATTCATCCCTCACGATGCCGCCTGTGTTTGTTTTCAACTGACCCCACACTTTAAAGGTGTGGTTTTGTAAGTTCGTACTCTTGTAAAAACAAACAAATGAAACCAAAATGTGAAGCGGAGTGATGTCTGTTGCACCTAGGGGGGGGGGGGGGTATCGGTCGCAGAGAGCTGTGCTCACGTCGAGCAGACGGGCTCTCCCCGGTGTTCACTCAGAGGACTGCAGCCCCGTTCCTGCACAATACAAGCTCAATTACCACACACGCACACATGCCAAAACACACATCTGTATGCTGCCATACATCCATGTGCCACCTTAATTGTTGTTGAGACTGATTAAATCACAGCAAAAACTTTGCAAGCAATAATAAGCTGTTTAAACTGCAAGCTGATACGATGAGAACACCCACACCAGCATGTGGTGCTTTATATGAAGCGTTTAAAAAGTTGGCAAACATGGAAACAACTTGTAGAAAAACTTGCCTAACAAAAATTATAGCTTATATAATTTCTCATCAGCATTGGCAACTCAGCCAAAAGTAGTTTTTTTTCTTTCCACTAGATTCACATTTGAGCAATCAGAGTTACCAGAATTTAGCTAAACTACAATTTATTTATGAAAACCTTTTAAATAAAGCCTCAAATAAAATACTGTCATAACCGATGGTTTCATGGGATGAATCAATTTAAATACAAATATAACTCAGAGACAAAACAATGTTAACAATGTCACTTTTTCTTTTGCAACTGCTTTGAGCAGAGCTGGATAAATGCTGCAGCGATAATAGTGTTTGTGTGGTGGTACATATGGCTAATCATCGTGCAGTGACTCAAGGGAGTGACTCAACATTAAGCATCAAGGTAATGATGCTCTTTGCATGCCAGCAGGCCACTTTCTCTGCTCATAATTTCTCTGCCCGTGTTTTTTCTAAACCTTTGTCCTGCCCTCATACCACCAAGCCTGATTTTCCCTGTATTTAGAGTCCACATAAGATATCGTTCAGTGTTTCTTTAATGACAATACAAAAGCAATAATTATGAGGTCAACACAATATTTTCATCATTAAAGTGCAGCTGTGATGGATGTGGCTGTTTCAGAATTCAAGTTTAGCCTTTAATTACCTTTGAGTGATTGCTTTCCGTGAACAAAAGCACAATGATGCTGTTAAGGAAGACATAATTAAATAGCAATTCTTATTACAAAAAAACTGCCCATGTAATTCTGTTGTGCCCTCTCAAAAAGGTTCAAGGCATCGAGTCAGCTTGTACAACAAATCCCAGGAAGCATTTGTAAATGTAGTATATATTTAGCTCCATTCAAAGCTGGCCTAGCTCGTATAGCCTGCGCCCCTGTGAGTCAGAGTTTCAACATTACCTGAAGAAAACTTGGCACAGCTACAGAGCAACCGATGGAAAATTAAAAAGTCAAGTTAGTGCCTATGGGTGAGAAACAATTATGGGTTTGTGTTCATTACAATAGTGTACAAAGGGAATGAAAATTCCTAAGCTAAGTGTTTTACTATCCAAATGCCAAGAGTAAAATGAATGTAATTAAGCCCACAAATACCTCCGGCTTTTATAACAAAGCTGTTTTACTGCCTTCAGCAGCATGTGAGTACTTCGCTTAACACTGTGTAGTCAATACGAGAGCTATGGTCGGGAATGACTCTGCAACATGTCATCAAGTCTTTTTCCATATTTGTTTACCAGTCTTCACATATTGGTCGCGTAGATATTATAATAAATTGAAGACTGTATAAACATAGATTTGTGCTTAAAGAGCTCCAATATTAATGTCAATGTTAGCAAAATGTCACAGTGTGAGATTCACCACCATGTATCTTTCTCTTTCTCAGTAAAAGAATATTAGGAAAAATTGTCATATCAGTGCTCTTGCTCACTGCTTACATTAAGACATAATATGAGCTGGTCTTTACAATTCATTCTTATTAAATTAATAAGAGGAAATGCTAAAAAAACACAAGTTAAAGGATTGGTATTTAAGTATTGACCAAAAAATAAATGTGGATCACAAAAAGCACACTGGAATTTAGTATCAGAATGTCATCCTTAATATTTTGTATTTGATGAAAGTAGTAAACAAATAAAGTAAATACATCTTGCAAAAAAATATATAATATAAATTTAAAATATATAAAAAAAAATACATATTTAAAACTATCTACTCTGATATTATTTCATCTGCATTACCCACGACTCACCTCACCGGGTTGTAATGCTGGTAGGCGGTTCAGGCGTGCTATGCTAATGTAGCTTAAAGCAGAGTTTCAGAGCAAGCTAAAAGGTTCTGGTAAATTTCTTTTTTTTTTTTTTAATCCACACTCAGAGATCTTTTTTTTTCTTTTAGAAACTCCAAATCTAAAACCTCAACCTATGTTGACTCAAGTAACATCATATGGCAGCAGATTTCCTCCAACTTAATTAAACCTTTTTATGTATGCACTTGTGCATCTATTTCTAAATAAAGACGTTTAAAAGTGAAGCACAGATAATATATATTATAATATTTACATATATTAATTAATATTATCAAATTAAGACTGTATTCACTTGTTTCACATAAATGCTGTAATAATAAATAGCTTTAGAAATCTAAGATACCAGAGCGCAAATAAGAAAAAAGTCAGTAATTAATTTTTTTAATGCATGAACAGCAAATGTTTGCACCAACTATGTTACACACACAGTTTTATTATATAAATCACTATTGAATTCAGCTAGTATTGTATATGTTTTAGTGTGTGCCTGTTTTGTTGTTTGTTTGTTACGTTGTTTTGTTTTTGTTTAATGTGGATGTGTTCTTGTTTGTAAAAATGACTTGTCGCTTTCTATTTGTCTCACATAGAACATTAATAATCGGATGTCAAGGGCACCGTAACGGTGATTGAGCAAAACCACCTGTGAACTTTAGAGGAACAACAGAAATCTTTACAGCTGTGAGCCTATTAGACACAGCATGTTTTATTTCATGTAGACTTTGTTATTCTATCAAACCCACACTCGAGCATGGCCTTGTATCTAAGCTCTACATTTTCCCCCAATTGAAAACATCTTCATTGAGAGATAAACCGATTTAAAAGTCCGATTTTGCTCTGCATTTGGGTCCTGCAGAGGTCTGATTTTCCTATCTTTGATGTCATGTTCATATTCTTCCTCCTGCCTGGCAACATGTGTTCCTCGTTACATCACGTCATGCCAGTCAGCTTGTCAAAACACATCTCCAGAAAAAGATGAGAAAAGCTAGTGAGGAGAATGGCTGAAAAACCATGAGTTTTATTAAAGAAGTAACAGATAGCTGCTCTTAGCATCGCATGGCCGCTGGCTCCAGGGCCTCGCTGCTAGCACCTTCTCCTTGATGTTAGTATCAGGCCTGGGACCAGATCAGGGTGGCTCATTGACTGACAGCTTCAATAAGGCTAATTACAGTGGGCTGCAGGGCCCGGTTATGTTGTCTGGCGACTCCACCCACTGTGGAGCCAGCGTGACTGTGTTAACTACGGTGTTAGACCAAGGTAGGTATCAGTCAGCCATCGCTGGACCTCACAGTAGTAAACGCACACACACACACATTCACACCGTCGGTCTCACAAGACTGTCAACGCACTTTAAAGCTACTAACTCACTCATTTTACACAATATACAGTCACAATATGCTAATATGGGGTCATTTTAATAATCCACACTGCAGACAGAAGTACACGTCATATAAAATGTGAAAAACCTTTAAGATCACTCTTGATATCTCAAGTATCCCTGGAACAGGAAGCAAGGAAAGACATTGAGTTAGTCAATGCAAATATAAGTTATTTGTACTTGATTAAGTATTTCTTACTCATGCTACCTTATACTTTCTTACTTTACTTATATGTTTGTTTCCTCCAGCAAATCAAAATGCAAGTCGCCATGGTATAAATGTTAATATATTTCTTCAGTAGAACAGTTTTGATGCTTTACGTAGTTTTTCTTGAATATGTTTATTTAGGTGTCATTTCCATGAGTTTTTATGCTGCAGTATTCTTGCTTTTAAAGCATCTGAAGTCTGAGGTCACGAGGTTTATTTCATGTGAGGTGGCTCGCCTTGAATCAAATATTCTGGTAAAATCCTGGATACAGTTTGGCAGCATTACCTGGTTAAGTCTTGAAGCTGAGTCAAACACTGTCAGCTTGATGTTGGTTAGTTCGTATGGAGTGAATTTGTACCATCAGTAGGTTCATGTGTGCTGTGGAGATGTCAAACTAAAGACGACAGATGATGTGTATGTCTCATTGTCTTGGGTTTAACATGTTTACAGTATGTCCATGTTGCTGTACACATGCAGCTCATCTCTATCCACACAGAGTTTCCGCAGAAAAGAAACCTCCACAGTATGTCCTGTTGTTTATGTAAAAACTGTAAAGTGGAAATTGTGCTTAATTAGAATTTGCTTCATGACTGTCACTAAAAACATACTCATTATGATATATTGTAATAGTTGGTCTCTCAGTACAATAACCGTGCCAGCATGTCACTTTATTTTTCATTACATGGAGTTTTAATGTAATCAATTTTTTGATGTAATGTAGTTGGACCGCCTGAACTATTCTCACTCTGTAAACCTTACATTCAACAAATCACACGCAGGCTTTCCTTGTAACATATTTAGTCTTTTCCTATGAATTCTTCATACAACAAATCACACGAGTTACTCTGCAGCCGCTGGTCAGTGTACCTGGCAGTAGCTGGCAGGAAGGTGATGTTTGGGAATTGGACAGGCCAGTGTGGGAGGCTCATTCCACAGTGGAGCCAGGACTGTTTAGAGGCCTGTTGTGTCTGGAGCCTCTCAGGCCACTTTAATATCAGCCCAAGGTCCTGGATCGGCCCCCATGTCGCTGAAGCAATTACAAGAGGATCTCCCTCGTCCTTCGTCCTCCCTCCCAGTGCTGGTCTTCCTCATCCTGCTGCTGCTGTCTGCCACTTTGTTGTGTCTACTAAACTGTTGTCGGCCTCTCACATTCCTCTACTTTCACTTTGTTTTCTGTTTCTCCAGCACATTTCATTCACACCTCAAACGTGACTGAAGCTAAACACAAAGTATCACAATAATTTGCACAGATGCCATTTACTACACCTCCGAAACAACGTATTTACAGATTTGAGTGTGTTAACCTTAAACCCTGAATCCATCATCAGCTTTTTTCGCTTTTTCGACCTTCTCTCTCTTAACTCAGTGTTTACTCTATCGCTGATCTGCCAGTAAACCAAGTTCCTGTCTGTGTATTTGTGTTTAAGCGTGCACAAGCCATCGCCGTAAGCTTGCGTGTATACAATAATGCTTTTAGGGGATTGAGTCCTGCGTTGGGCCTTTTAACTTCAGTCAGGGCTGCATCCTGATATCCTGGTGTGACTGGTTTGAGGGGGTAATTCACTCTACCAGAAACACAAGCTTTTAGAGGTTCCACATGTGCCTTGGCACCAGACAGAAGAGAGGCCAGTTGGTTTCATTAATTGTGGCAACATTCCTGTAGGGTTGTCAGGCAGTTTTATTAGTATTAGCTTTGCCCACAGGCTGTCATTATGTCTCATTTAAAACCTAAACCTTCCCATGGATGTCAGGTCATAACTGTTTGAGAATATTGTTAACCACTAACAACTTAATCATCAAATCAATAAAGCCAGTTTAATATTAGGAACTAATTGACCCAGTCAGCCAAATTTAACACAAGCCACTGAACACGTTAGTGTTATTGTTCATTTGCTTTTACTTTTCCAAGCAGAGAATAATGTCAAATAATCTCACAGTTGATTTTGTTGTTTTCTTTTTGCTTAGCAGAAAATGCTTACAAAAGAACAACAAACTGCAAATCGTGTTACTAATATACTCTCGATAAAAAATTTATTTGCCAGTTTACTTTGTCAAACATCCCTGAAGAAATGTCAAATAATCCTTTACTCCAGGAAGCTCACAGTGTGGATTGATTGGCGCAATCATCCTAATAACAGTAAATCCACAGTAATTGGCATGTCAAAATCTAACTTTTCTTCCCTGACAGAGACTTTTTGAACGACCCAAGATGATCCAGCAAGTTGAAAATGAGAAGCAGATTGACTGTTCCAGCAGGCATTAACCCCAACTCTGGTTTGATCTCCTCAGGTCAGGCCCGACTACCGAAACAGTCGTGCTTCTGAACGGTTTGATCCGAGCCTGTTGACAAGGTCAGCTGTAACTGGCTGTGAGGCTGTCTTGACTGACTGCAAAGCACTCCTGACTCATCCGTGCAATCATTTGTCAGCATGTCATGCTGTTTCGAAATGAGCGCTGGCTTTAAAAGAAACGTGCAAAAATCATTATGGGTTCAGTCTGAAAATTTCCTATTGATTTGAGGGTTTAATTTGTATTTTAATTCTCTGTTGATTAAAAAAAAAGAATTTTACTTTAAAAGGGAATTTTCAGTCTACAAACATGAAGTCTGATCTCTTCTTCTTTATTTTTATTTCTGGCATTTGTTTGCTAAACGACGCCATGTGACTTGTTCGAGTGAAAAAATGTGACTAGTTAGCGGTGCTTATTGTGGTCGTCTGGACATGATTTGTTTGCACCAATAAAATCGCTCAGGAATTGTTTGTTTTTAATGGCCATGTTATCCACCGTGGAAGCATGAAATTTTTATGTCTTTTTTCCACTGAGACCTCCAAAATCACCTCAGGATGAGCTAATGAAATTAATTACACTTTATTAGAAATATGTTTTGTTGTTTCAGCATATGAGTCAATATTTGATTTTGAACTATTATGGGCTATTGCATGTGAGCACACACACACACAATCTGTTTGTTTGTGCAGGATTTTCAAAACTTTCAGAAGAAACTTGTCATATCCTTACATCATTATGCTTTGGTCAGAGGACAACCACTGCTAACAGCATGTATACACCATACTGTAAGTGGCTGCTAATTTACATTTGGTGTGTGCGCGCGTGTGTGTGTGTGTGTGTGAGCCAAGGCTCCCTGCTTGCCCAGTGGTTTGTTGTCTCTCTGCATGGAGCAGAGATGTGAAGAGTGAATAAGGAGCACTGCTGCCATTCGACTGCAGATCAAATACACATCAGGCAGCAGCGAGGACGACAGACAGTCAAAACAGAACCTGATCTTTGGGACAATTACCAGTGTTTGCTTAATCTTTAGAACGTGCTGTCGAAAACCAGGGTCAATCATGTTGCTTGACTCTCTATTTTAGCTGAGGTGAAAATAGGGATTACTACTCATTAGAACTTCACAGTTCACAGTGGAGATGTGGGGGTAGTGTGTGTGTGTGTGTGTGTGTGTGTGTGTGTGTGTGTGTGTGTGTGTGTGTGTGTGTGTGTGGCAATCATTGTGAGAACCAGCATGAATTTTCAAACATGGGACTGAGGACATTTTTACAAAGTGAGGACATTTTAGCCGCTTCTCACAATAAAAAGGGTGTCTAAATTGCAATTTCAGGGTTATGACTAGGTTTTAGGGTTGGGGTCAGATTTAGGTTTTGGTTAGAGTTAGGGCAAAGTTTAGGGTGAGGCAGTTATATGTGATGGTTAGGGTTAAAGTAAGGCAGTACACATGATAAATAAAAAATTGAAACAGAGAAGATTAGCAAGGCCTACAGGACAGTAGGGGGCTAGGGAATGCAATACATCATTGACATACAAAAATATATACCCACACTAAAGGTTAAAGCATGAAATTGCCAACAAGTAAATCCCATACACACTGTGGTTCAGTCTGACTTTTCTTGAGCTTCTATTTTAGAGCTTACTTTGATGAACAAAATAACACAGACACTCTTTCACCGTTTCTAGCGTCAAACCCCTCTGGCAGTACTCTCCCAATGATTCTGTTACCTGTTTGTTACCTCAACATCAATTAAAGCTATTTGAAACTTCAACTACCCACAGGCTCTCTCCACTATACAATTAAGGTGGCGTGAGACCTGGGTTTGCACACTAATTCCATACCACACTTAAATGACAGCAATGAGGGCCCTTGAGGATTGTGTGAGTGGCTTTATTGGATAGCTGAGAATTTATAATTACCTGAAAAAGTAATTGCAACTAATTCCACCCAGCCCTCTAGATATATTACAAGTTAGGTAACTATTTAGCTGAAAGCTGAGGTGTTTAGTCTCTGATTGCTTGTAAAGAGCTGTGAATACCAGGAAACTGGGGGGAAAAAAGTGTATTTAAATTCATATAAAAAATGGCAAACAATAACTTACGTGGATGTGACCCCAATTAATTCAGTTACTAGAATATTGGATGTCTTTTTTAATTTGTGATATGCTGTATGTCTACAAATACATTAATCATAACTCTTTATTTTACAAAGCTGAGCCACCTAAAAAACAACAGAACAAAACCAAAACAGAAAGTCAAATTTAACCCTAATTTTCAGTTTCAAATAATTAATTGTGTATCTCATTAGTGCGGGTTTCACCAGATTTAACTAATATTGAGTCACAAACATACAAATACAATTTACAACAGGACATACAAAAAGTTATATTACAGAATACTGAATATTTCTCTGGATTTCTCTTGTGCTGCTATGCGGCCTTTTCACGCTGCTGCTGGACATACATCTAATATAGTGGGAGCTGATGAGCTGTATACAAGTCAGAACAAATTCTGCAGTATACTTTCTAGTCAGTGAGAATGTATCTTACACGTGTCCGTGTCTGTTGTGTGTAAGGGCAACTCATATGGTTTTATATACTGTCCATATGTTCATCTGATAAAACTATTTAAGCTTGGCTATGCTGGGCTTTCATTTACTCTTGTCTGTTCATGCAGGAACTCATCCTTTTGCTCCATTTGCATATTTTAGGGATAGAATACTGTATCAACACTGCAGCAATTTCAACAAGTTACCTCTGCACAGTGTTGCCAACAAATTTTAGTAGAAAGTCCCTAAACTCGCTCTTTTATTGAACATTGTAACCTAGAAAAGCAGAAAAAACAATTGATATAAATAATCTTGATGTGGTTAACATGTATTGTACAGTCAAGTAAGAATAATTAGCAGTGCCAGAAGTTATTAATGCACGCTAATTGGCAACAACTGTAATAATAATACAAGGTTAAAATGAAATCTAACGTAGCTCAAACTCTAACTAGCTATAAACAATTATTATGTAGGCCTACTCTAAATTATAGTCGAACAGACCAGAATTATTTTTATATGTGTGTGTAATTTCTCTCATTGCTCCTCCTTCTTCCCGTATAGGAACGCTCTCCTTCTCTGTGTCTCACTCAGACACATGTACATACACACGCAAACATCTTGCGGTCATGTAGCGACTAACCCGAGGGATGAGAAGAGGTTTCATGCTGACAGGATGTCAGTGCTCAGTGGGAGACGGCTAACTAGTGGGAGCATCAAAGAACGGCTAAATCAGCTCCCTTCCACCACAGCACAGTCACCGCATTCCTCCAAGGTGCAGATATGAAAGGGAGTAGGTGCTTTGTAGATTTAAAAAAAACTTGCTCTGTCTAAGATAAGACTGAAGTGTTTTGGCAGCGAGCGTGGCGGACAGGTTTATCCTTTAATTTTTTGGTTTTATTTCCGACTTTCTCCCTAAACGTCCTAAGGTCTTGATGTATCTCTATTCAACTACATTGTACAGTAAAGCTGTCTCCGTTTTGTACTTTATGTTTGCTGTTTTCACTACTTTGGCAGCAGTAACGCAGTAACCACCGGCCCTACAAAATGTCATATACCACTCAGCACACACTGTGAGGGGCCCCGTGCCTGTGTACATCCAACAGTCTGCAGTGGTAAAAGTTGTTGCAGAGAGGAAAGGGACTATAAAGAGACATTTATTTGGTGACAGCTTCACTGACTGTGCCTCTGTTTCATACTCATGTACAGACGTGCTATAAATGAAAAAAAAAAAGTCGTGAACATGGACAGTACTTGGATTTAAAAGCCTGTAACTTTCAACCATATCTCTCAGGTGGATATTGTTAAGATAATAAGGTTTTTTTTTCTTCTCTCACGTTTTTAAATGGTCTAAACTGCTTGTTCTACACTTTAAACACAAAGTAACTGTATGTAAGCAAACACTGGCTTTATTTGATCAAGAGTGGGTTTTTCCTTTCTGCGCTTCATAGCCTCACCATTGTATTTCTGCCATTCTCATTCATCCCAAACCTGACCCCCCACCCCAACCTATTCCCCATGAACACCATTTCTCCACAACCCTGTGTGCACCGCCCTCATGTCCCAAACTGCCGCCTCAACCCCAACTATCCCCTGCCAAGCCCGTCACACACCCAAACAGGACCTGCTTTGACTGCCACTTAATTACACACCGTTTTACTCCACAGTTTACCAGCCAAAAGGAGGGGCCAGCTAGGGGGTATGTGGAGGGGTCGGGGGGGGGGGTTGAGCTTGGGGGCGCAGGGGCCCCAGTATCCTCTCCATCAATGTCGGCAGCCCCCACAAAGGCCCTCATGACAGGGGATGAGTAGTTATAATGCTGTGTCCGTGGCTGCCGCTCAAAGTCACCCCATTCCTAATTGCTCTCAGAGATGGCAGATAATGGAGGGGCTTTGAAGTGAAAATGGCCCCTAATGAGCAAGGCAGAGGGAGAGAGAAAGCAGATAGAGGAGTTAGGATATTAAGAGTGTGGAAATGCGTGAGGGTTTTGACGTCACACCTGTTTACATAAAGGAGAAAGCAGAGAAATGCAGGAGATTCTCTCACATATCCTCTCTCAGAAGCAGAGGAGAGGATGCACGACGAGGAGTTACGCTGTGCTCTTCTTTCTGTCCCACTGTGCTCACAGGAGCAATGAGGAGTTGTAGACAGGAGTCTGAGACGGACACTCAGCAGGGGTCTGCTTCATCCATCTTCCGGCCTCGCCTCTTCCTCACCCCTGTCTCCAGCAGAACCTCCAGGCACCTGACTCCCCTCAATAGTTTTGAAGCTTCACTCTCCATCTTTTCTCTCCTTACATCACACTCTCCTTTTCTTTCATCCTTTTCTGGCTGTCTACCCGTCCCTGCTTTTGTTCCTATCCCTCCCTCTCTCTCTGTGTTTCTGATGGCTCCGCCATTCAGTCTGGCGTCAGGCTCTTCCCATACCAGCAACATGCCTGGGATTCTTTGCACTGTCTTGCATACTTTCACATGACACCAAGGAAACTCAGATGATTTACATACAAAGTGTTTTTCTATTTACTGCATGGTCCCTTTGTTATTCTCTTTGTTCCTGTCTCTTAATTACCTTTTCTTTGTTATTGTGATGAAGCACTCCCATCATTACCCCTGCCGCTGACAGCAGGTTATAAAGTGAGTTTAATCGTCAGGCTCACAGTATTTTAAATACCAAAGATTAGGACACATTTGAGGAAATGCAAAACTTTGTATAGCATATGTACTGTATGCAGAATACATATAGTCCTGCAGTTTCTCTAAGTATAGCCCAGTGTTGGTCAGATCCACTTATTGCCTCTCATGCATTATATTCAAGTCTCAAATTAGAGAGCTTTGTATCCAGTTTTCCTAAAAATACATAGCATTAAAATAAACAACGCAGCGGTCCTAGTGTAGTGCTGCAGGTGTTTTCCAGAATCATCAAAGACTCTCACACATATTTGGAAGAAAAAACAATCAATCTGTTGCTCATTAAAATAGTTCTAAGCTGCTTCCCAAGTAGTAACATCCTTTTCTTTTATGCAAACAAACATCAGCAACCATTAACAGAGAGCTAGAATAAGTTCTTTTGGCTCCCTTTTTTAATACAAATGAATATGTTTAACATTTAGCATGATTTGCTTGTGCTTCATACAAGAGACATGTCAATTCCAACTTCAAAGAAACAAGAAACACTGTTTTTCTTCTAGATCCTAATAGTTACAGCAGTAAACTAATTTCACTCGTTCTCAACTAAAGACGCATTACATCTAACTTTTCCAATTTAAAGGTCACATTCTTCTCTTTAGACGTACATTAGTGACATGGACAGATCCAGTGACCTGTGACACGACCTGTCCTTGTTACTGTTAAAACACAACCTACTTGGCTGATGAAACAGCCAGTTAACTGTAACGGGCCTTTCTCAGACCTCATCAGCTTTTGTGATACTCCCTTTAGGCTTTGTTTCCCTCCTCAACAAGTTGTGTTTTTGATATGGCCTGCCATTTCAAAGGGACGCCCTCTCTTTCTTGACAAAGACCAGAGCCAGCAGGGCCCTTCTGAATGACAATACTTTGAGGAATCAGTTGGTATTTACTGCCTAAGAGGTGGAGTGCATTAAGCCAAGAGACTTGTTTGCTGTGTTTGCCTTTACTAATTGGCTGGAAGCCTGTAAGCTGCTGAAACAATTCAGAGGGAAAACGGTGATCAGAGGAGGAGATGCAGGAAAAAAGCAAAGGAGGAGTGGAAACTGCAGACTTAAAAAAATCCATGAGGGTTGATGGGAACATTAAGATTATGAGGATATTCCAGACATTCACATGCAGTCAAACCTTGTTTATTCAGATCTAAATTATACTTTATGCTTCCCCATATGCTGAATGAGGTCACGACCTATTATCGGTGACTTTGTATTAAATTACAATGTCTACATAACACATATTAACAACCATAGTGGCGAGTGATTATAAACAGATTCATTTTGGGCTCATCCACAGTCCAATGGGGTCCCTTGTCCTTGACAGAAACCTCAGAGACCGTCACTCTGGAATATGAAGGAGGGGAAACGAGGACCGGAGAGACCTGGTTCCGTCTAACCATGGGTACTTAGTAATCAGGACAAGCTGTGGGGAGACTTGGCCTCAGTCTCTCAACCGCAATTTCTTCCCCTGCAGTGGAAGAAGATGAGGAGGAATAACAGAAGGGGAAACTCACTGAGTGGTGAGTGAGCGTTTTTGCTGGACGAGCAGAAAAGTAGCCATCCCCATGATGTGCATGAGGGCGGTGTGTGCGTGTTTGAGTGTGTGTCACAAACGGACCAAGCGCATGCACCACTTCAATTTGTGCTGAAGAGAGCTGCCCCGAAAACAGAGACACTACTCATCAAGTGTTAGGTCAGAGGGAGCCCAAATTGAGTGTGTGATATACAGCCGAGAGGAGGATTGGAGAAGGGCTGGTGGGGTGGGTGGGGGGGGGTGAACTCAAAATCAGTGCGAAGCCAGAAAGTTGGGCTTTTAAATGGTCATGGTTGAAACCAGTATTCACAGTGAATTTCCGGCCACAGTGCCATGTCTAAGTCCCCTTGATTATTTTCTGGTTCAGGGGTTGCTGCATTTCAAAGCCTTCTCTCTGCCCACGTCTGTGATTTGGTCTGGTTAAAGAGTCTATATTTCAGAGGCGAAACTCGCAGAAAACCTTAAGCAAAATTAAAAGTGACGATCAATCACACAGAGTTCTCAGTCCTCCCTATGGGGCGTGGTGGTTTGGAGCTGGAGGTTCAACGGTCTAACTCTCCGACACTGAGTGGGCTGATATTTGAGTGTGAATGTTTTCTTGGAACAGGTGATTAAATTTGCAATGAGACTGGGAAATTTTACAAACTCTTAAAGGCAAGAGCCCTGAAGCTCAGTAGCTTTGACTGGGCCTTTATGCTGAAGATGCTTCAGTGAAAAATCACAATCACCCAGTGTCAAATGAAAAACATCCAAATCAAGTGTGATGTCAGAAATTGGCTTTTTTATTTTATTTTGATTTTGGCTTTGAGAAAATGCTATCTCGTGTAGATATCTCGTCCAGTATTTAGTGCATACAGATTGAAAAGTCTAATTCTAATTCTAAGTCAGATCTAATTCTGTATATGATACAATATATTATTATTCATCACAAGGAGAACTACTCATATTATTATTATAAAAATAGCTGTTTATAGTTATCTGTCGACCTGGATGCACAGGTAATAATAAAAATAATCCCGATAATGACCTTGTGACTTACATTATGTCATTCTGCATTGCCAGCTGTCGTTGTGGGGTTGCAGAGCAGTGTGCAGGAAGTAGAGCAGTGTGCCAAAACTGAACTCCAAATTACTCCTGATGACCACATCAGCACCTTGCCTGTTAACTCATTGCTGTTACTGTATGTGAATGAAAACCAAGCTGACTTCAATCTTTTGTCTTTCTACCCCCAACTTTAAAATTCAAATCACTAAATTGCAGACTAACCTACAGTAATTGTTCTCTTTCAGTTTTGATTATGATTAATCCCACAGTGATTTGTCCAATTAGTGATTTAATTATATTAAATCTACAAAATATCAGAAAACAATTAAAAATACCCAGTACAACTGTCCACGGCCAAAGTTAACTTAAAGGTGAAAAAATAATTGTCCATGGACTCAAATCATGCAGGAAAATATGAAGGCATTGAAATGAAGAACCTGGTTCACATAGTCCCTGTCAGTGTTCACGCTGCTCCACCTCCTCCACCCGCACTGTGAGACATGAAAGAGCGAACCTCGTAATAAAATGGAATAAACCATCCTCCAAGGTTGAATTATTGTAATTACATGTAATTGAGTGTTTGGCGGCAAAACCATTTCCTCCTTAGATCCCGCATGTACTTTTTGAAAATCACGATCACTTTGTTCTTGGCCCTAGCCACCGATTGACCTTCTCCAATTGTAGCTTCTCGTGAATGGCTGTGACATTAGACAGACTGGGACTTGGGCAGGGGGTGGGAGACTTTTGAGTTCGGGGGGGGCAGGGGGATGCTGCGAGCTATGTTGTCGCAAGATGAGTTGCTCTCCACCAGTTCCATATGGTTTTAGTCATCTGTTGGGCTCCTTTCTCGCGTTTCTCTTTGCCTATTTATAAATACATGAAGTCGTTCACAATGTTCTGGCCTTGGCCAGAGCCCGGGGTTAAGAATGGGAGAAACCACAAAGACACAAATTAGTTCATGTTTCATTTTAGTGTCTCTGAGGAGTTCGGTTTGCCCATACAGTAGAGATGCATGAGGATGCATAATAGTGGCCATTGTTGTACATCTCTCAGCAGAAGAGCACAAGTTTAATCAACCTCAAGTGGCCAATTGTCATCCTGGAAGAGTTTGTCTTCTGTATTCTGTGGGTCAACAAACATTATACCAAAATTGCTTTTGGTGAAGGGGAAACTTGGCGAATACTTTACCTTACTTTGTTACCTAATGTATGTTACTACTTGTTATATTCTCCTTATAAAATTGATTTTCAGAGTGAACCCTCTGACTTGTGTTAACGCCCATAATTATTTGAGTCATTTCAAACTCACCATTATCCAGTTAGGATGAGGCAATACGCCCGCAAGTGATCTGCCCTATAAATACTGCCATTTTACCCCTCAAAGACCATTGTGTCAGTGTGACTGTACTCGCCTGTCTCAGCTCTGTCAGGTCATAGTTGGGTGATGATGCAGAAGTGGCAAGAAGTGATTCAGTGACATTATCCATGTTTTTGTATCTGCAACTTGGGAAACATGAAACGTACATATTTCTACAGCTAGATGATGTGTCTTTTAGTTCAGTTAATGATCTGATGATATGATCATGCTCATGATTATAATAAAACAGCAAATATAGCAAATATTAAAATGGATGGATTTAGAGAGAAAATAAATTATTAATATTGTCCCGTACCAGACTTGAACGTGTGAAGCTGTACAGTAGTTACGTAGCCGCTTCGTAGCCTAGGTCGAATGCCCAAGTGGTAAATAAGATACCAAAACACTTTAGTTTGTAGTAGTTGTTGGTATTCTTATAGAACACGAGTTTTTAGGGTTTAATGAACAGTTAATCATTTGAACCAGTCAGAAGTAAAAAGATAATTGCAGATACTGTAGCAGCTTTTTTTTGGCTGAAGCAAAAATGTCACTTTGATCTTGAATATGAACCGTTTCATGAGAGTTACAGTGGAGAAATTGTAATTCTAGTATTCAAAGTCGATTTGTCAGTGGGTATCATGCACTCTTCCTTGATTACTGAGACTCCAGCTCAGAAGTAAGTTGTGATTGGGATTGTCAGGTTGCCATTTTCTTATGATTGGCTGATGAAAGGTATAATTTTGGACTGCCAAGACAGCAACTTCAAAAGCTTTCAATGCCATATTAGGCTGGAATGTGAAAGCTGTCCAGGCAAAAAATGACCCAATTTTCTACTGGCTTTAATTACAAAGAGGATCACCTTTCACTGGTGGGGCAATTGCTGTCCATCTCTGAAGACCATTGTGGAAAATGATCAAGTCAAGCATATCCAGAATGCTTAAATCAGAACTGTCTTAGTGTGGCCATGGCATGATAATATCATATTTGAAACTCACATATCCACAGTCTCTGTGAAACAGTCTTTAAGTGATGGAAATGTAGCACCAAGAGCCCCTTTGTGCCAAGGGTAAACAATACAAGACACAATGGCTCTTGTTTAATAGTTTAATGTCCAAAAACGAGTTTTTTTAATAACCATTGTGTTTGAGCTTGTGGTGATTGGTAAGACAAAATAAAATAAATGGGTAAAGTGCAATTTGCCTTGTAACTGTGCCTTTTTAGAAAGTTTTCCTTTCTTGGATGTCACCATGCCAGCAAAATAAAAGCATAAATTGTGGTTAATCCCTGGAACAGAGACGTTGTGCCTGAAGCCTTGAAGCTTGTTGGTAATGGTCATTGCCCTTTCTAAACTAAATAAAGTTAAGTATTTGTAACAACAGCTGCATTATGGAAAATCCAATTTGTGATTGCAACATCTGTATTTAACCTATGGCTAGTTTTTTGTTGGTCCGAGTAGCTAAGCTGCATGTCTTTTCAATGATTAGTTTTCCAGGAAACTACATGTACATGACCTTGCATGCAATGCTTATGATTCATATGCAAAAACTAGCCATTGGTTATAGCAGTAAAAAAAAAAAAACACATTTAAATATTCTTAGACATGCAACCCATGCACATACAGAAGCCAGAGATATTGTATTGCACAAAAGAGAAGTCCTTTCCTCGCTGTCTAATATGCACTCAGTGCCCATTAGGAGTGCATTATATCATGAGGTGTTTTTAATGTTTTGGCCACTCCAAAAATGATATAATGTACTCCTGTATACAGTATGTATGTGTGCAAACAGTGATCATCATGCAAGATACATTAAATTAACAACATTAATTATTAATTAACATTAATAATAATAATGTTAATCATTTAATCCCCACATAGGAGTAGTACATGTTAATTGTTATTGTTAATTTAATTGACATGATACCATGAGGCACAGAAAGAAACTCAGAAGTATTCTGAAATTAGCTCCAAAAATCCTTTCTTGTGGGTTCTGCCAACTAAAGCAAACTGGATGAGTTAATTCGATGCCTAGGCCAATATCGTTCTCACACTCTTGGGATGTGTCCAGAGGCTTATTTGTAAGTCTGCAGGGTGTGGCAGGTAAGTTTCCACCTCAAAGGCAACAGCTCCCTCCCATGTAATTGCTCTTCATCAGATCTAGCGGCATGACATTCCTTAAGACTGTTTCAAGTCACTACTGCCAAAAGACAGAGTTAACTGCCATCAAAGAGGACAGGTTTCACACTAGAGCCTGCTAATATACAATTAACAGAACAAACGGAAAAATACAGCACTGTGATACACTAGCCAACAAGCAACATGCATAAGGACAAATTCACGCAAAACAGTTTTATTCACCCCAATAAATGATCCTCTTATCAGAGCTGAGACCATTCTAGCAAGTCAGAGGAAGGATGCATCCTCAGGCCAAGCAGAGATAAGAGCCTTTGATAAAATTAAACCAACGTCAAACAGTCAGCAGATGAGTCCTATGAAGATAAAGCAGCAAGGACTGACAGGTCTGGTAATAGTCCAAACAAAGAGAAAGTGGAGATTAAGGGGTTCTTTTTCAGACAGTTAAGTGGACTGCCCAGAGGGTCCTCCAAAACATGGCTCATCTGTCAGGAATGGGGGGAATGGATACCATCACTGACGCTTCATCCAGGGAGAGATAGTATCTAGGAATGTCTATAAAGAATGTTTGGTCTGTTATTGTTCAGTTTTTAGACTGTTGTCTGCGGTTTTATGAATTGTATTGTAAGTAATAGAAATATGAGTGAGATACAAGAAAAAGAAAACAGACCTCTAACAAGAGGATACAAGTGGGCACCTCTGCAGTTGTCATGGCACATGTGGAAAGTTCAACTAAACTCAAGAAATATATTTTAAAAAAATGAAAGTAGAACATGTGATTTGATTTTTTTAAATCCACATTCATGTCA
The DNA here is from genome assembly GCF_900324465.2 of Anabas testudineus. Taxonomy (NCBI): domain Eukaryota; kingdom Metazoa; phylum Chordata; class Actinopteri; order Anabantiformes; family Anabantidae; genus Anabas; species Anabas testudineus. The sequence continues at coordinate 8,920,080 of NC_046614.1, read as the reverse complement.
AAAAAGAAAATGAACAAAATGTACAATAAACAGGAAGCTCATTGACCTTTTTCAGAGCCTGTGTTGCAACTTAAAGCAGGTTGTTGTGGTAGCAGTTATAAGAGAAAATGAAAGTTTTATTGTTTTGAAATAGCTAGTAATAATTGTTAAGCAGTAGAAACAATTTAAAATACTGGATAAAGAGATAAAAATAATAATTCAAAAGTACTAGAGCAGATTTGACATAGCTGAGTATAAAAAAACAGTATTTGTCCAGTTTTTAACTAGTGCAGTTGAAGGAGTTATTGAGCTAATCTGATGGGTACATTTAAAAAAAAAAGGGCCTAAAAACCACAGGATTAGAGAATCAGACCAATGTGACAGGATACAGCTTTTTATCCTATGATTAAATACTCTGGGACACACAGCAAAGCTGTTAGAGCATCAGCCCGTCAGTCAACATCCTCTCCTTCCTAGGCACACTTTATGCTTAGAACAGGCTGAATTAGTCTGATTTATTCTGTGGTAAGATAAAAGTTGAGGAACTTTAATGCCTGGTTAGCCTGCTCACATCAACACGTTAAGTATCATAAAGGCAATCACGCCTTAGTTTGTGCCCATAGGCTCGGTCCTTGAAACGCTGCTCTCTTTCCACAATCAAAGCTGAAAGAACGAATGGAAAAAAGAAATGACGAGGAGTTGATGCTGAGGCGGCAGAAAGGGAGAGGCAGTCGGGGCACTCAGCTGTAACACAGTCTGGCACAACACTAACAAAGGAAATGAGCAAACCACACAGCAAATAACAGACTTTAATTCAACACTCTGGGACCCAATGCTTACATTTGAATGCCAACCCCAGTCAGCTACAAATAAACGGATTTATGATAAATATTACGCACAAATTACTACATTAGTCTAGACAGGACATTATTCTAGCTTTTCTTACTCAGGCATGATCGAGTTCAATTTTCATAAATATGTATATTGGTGAGGCAGCACAGTGGTGCCGTGGTTAGCACTCTTGCTTCACAGCAAGGAGGTCCAGGGTTTGAACCCATTGGCTGGCTGGGCCCCTTCTGTGCCTTATTTGCATGGTCTCCCTGTGCCTGCACGGGTTTCCTTTGAGTTCTCCAGTTTCCTCCCACAGTTAGATTAACTTGGGGCTCTATATGGCCCCTAGGCGTTAATGTAAGTGGGAACGGTTTTCTGTCTCTATGCTAAGACTGGCCGACCTGTCCAGGGTTTACTCCACCTCTCACCTAATGACAGCTGGAATAGACTCCAGCATCCTTGTGACTCTCAACAGAATTGTGGTAAAGATAGTGGGCAGATGAATATTGTTGTATTCACAGTTTCCACATTTGCACTTAAAGAGTACATGGCATAAAACAGCAAATTCAATGTCTCACCGTAAAGATCTAATTATGATTCGAACTCTCCTGCTGCTAATCTGGAATATAGTACAAAAATAAAGAATTGATTGATTGACATTTAGGGAGGTGAGGTACAGTAGATAACAAAGTTTGTGAGTTCATGAGAATTAACAACGGCACCGAACTGACAGGTGCCTTTAAGCTGAGAAATCAGGAAGATCAGTCTGAGGTTTTGCAGTTGACTTGAGTCTGCTGGAAGCGATGGAGGCCAGAAAGTCTGATGGTGGCAGGGCTTTGTTTGTAGTCCACCATTTGGACTATTCCTCACATCTTTTCATCTCATCAGTTACTTTTGAGGAAAGTTTTATGATGACAACAGCTGTGACACTATCAACATAATGAGGAACTGGATCAGTGTTTCTCAGTAGCACAATATGGAATGAGTCCTCAGCCACAACAGATGCTGTGTTTTGGGTGGGTTTCCCTCCGTCCCACTATAAAGACATTATTCCAGGTTTCAACTGAAAACAGACAAATCAGAATACTACTTGAACATATTAAATTATCATTATTATTAATGCCAGTCACATTTCACAGGCAGGTGCAGTTCACACGAGGGTGCAACAAATCATCCTTGAGTTACATCAGTCCTTTTGAACTGGCTCTTCCATTTGCTTTTTCATCAGCTTGATTTTTAGTGTGTAATATTCCTCTTGTAGCTTGAGGACTGCCTCTTGTCTCCTCAGCACAGACATTTCCAAATCCATTCGCTCTTGCAGAGTTGTGCTGTGCACTGAGGGTTGAGAAGACAAGCAGGGAGTATCGGAGTGTTCTCTGGTGACAGTAGCATGAGGAGTGCTGAACTGTACCGCAAGTGATTTAGAAACATGAGTAAAAGCTGCAATTTTTTGCTCAGCTGGAGACGTGGATGGATCTGAATATGTAGAGAGCTCATCCTCTATCAGTGGATTGTTGTTTGTAAATCTTTCATCTACTGAGTGATTGTTGTCATCTTTAACACAGCTGTAAAAACACACACACACAATTTGTCCATTAATTTATTTGGCAAATATATTTTAACATTAATCCTTAAAATTGGTACATTACAATTACATTCCCAAAAAGATTTTCTCACTATACAGTATTATTTATTTACTGAAGCTCCTCCCAGTGAGATTTGTGTGACATACCTATTCTGTTGCATTTCCACCACTTCTGAGACTGAAGAGTCTTCTCTGCCCTGCTGCAGCATGTCTGTGAGGTTCATCACAGAAATCACTATTTGGGTCACAGTACTGAACTGTTCTAGGGACAGGATTTCACCTGTGAATGAGAAATCATGTCGCACATTTATTAGTAAATGTAATAATGTTATTAATGTAAATGTAAATGTAATAAACAATTTCTCTCTGGGAATAATAAAGTTTTCTGAATCTTGAATTAACAGACTTTTTTAATAATAAACTGCTGATTTAACTTAACCTGTACCTGCGTGCCTCTTCTGTCGTTTAATCTCCTCTCGTGACTTTGCCAGCAGATTTTCCCACTTTTTGTTACAGTCCGAAACCGTGTGCTGAATTTGTGGGAAGGCAGTATTGATGGCTTGGGCTATCTCCTCCCAGGCTTGTCTCTTATCTTGTATCGATACTCCGGTGCTGCACTTTCCTCTGATTATGTCTTTCCTCTCTTCCATTAACTGAGCAAGAAGGAGACTCTCCTGGTCTGTCCAGTTAGGTCTTCGCTTTCTGCTGGACATCCCTTCAAGAAGTTGTAGAGGCATTTTTCTGATCGACACACTCACAGATTTATCTGAGTGATAGCACATACAAATAGTGGAGACAATTCAACCATACCTATGCTATGACATAACTACCTAACACAAAGGTAGAGCATTGCACTTAAGTCTTTTTAGACTTAAGTTATTACACTTAAGAGGTTTTAAAAATATAACATTTACACTACCTGAACCTGTGTCAAGGCAAAGAGTACTTTAGTAACAGGTCAGACTCTTGCGCTAGGTAAATACTATGATGCAAAAAAACGCGCTACAATAAATAAATGTTAATAAGACCTTAAGGTGAAATGTAAGGCTTTCTCCTCCGTCTCAGGGAAAAACCCTCTGCGTCGCAGGACAATGACGTCCTCGCGTGGTGACGTGTCAGTTTGTTTACAGGGGTCCCTGTGCTGCTGCCGTTGCACACACACACACACAGACATGGCTGTGGATATAACTTTACTTTTCAAAGCCAGTGTCAAGACAGTAAAAACCAGAAACAAGGCGATAGGAATAGGGTTTGACTCCACCAAAGATGAAATATTCAAACGGAGTAGACCGAAGAGTGGCTTCTCTCCGAAGGCGAAAGAAGTGGTGAGTGTTTCCTCAAGCTAACTTCAGCTAGCTGGGTTAGCATGAGTACAGTTGGTACATTTACTGACAGCGATAACGTTACTGGGCGCTTTTAATGCAAGTGCTGTTCAAGCTGTGTTTTAAAGGCAGCTGGAAGCCGAGGTAAGGTGTAACGTTACAGCAAGACAGGCTTTTACAAGTGTCCTTGTTTTTGCTAGTGCGAAAGTCATTGCTTGTTGTACAGCATGTACCACCTGTTCTCCACAATGCTCTGCCATATAGTGCTCGTGTTTATAATTTTATTGATTCCCGATATTGCCTAATTGCCTAATTTATATAAATAGAATAACAGAATTTACATCTAGTCAACTCACTCTCTAATGGAAGTACGGCCTGCCCGTAATTCATCCATATTGCTGTGCAGTATGTGCAGGTGTAGGTTTAGTTGGAGTGAATTGATGCATTTCTCTCAGTGAATGAAGTAGCTATTTAATCCCAGTATTCAAAACGCACCCATTACCTACACATCTATCTTCATTTGTCCATACTGTATCAGTTTGGTTGTTAGCCTGGATATATTGCAGGTAACAACAAGAGCATGGCATCAGAATGAAACTTTCACAATAAGCATGTCTGCTCATTTGTCACGTATTTATACATCTTGGCACTTGGCAACAATTTGCTACTGACACTGACAGTGATTTGTGTCTCACACATTGTGTGTCTTCTGTTCTCCTAATCTGCTGGAGGGCAATAATGTTGACACTTATTCATCCTTAAAAACACATAAACTCTAGTCAGAAATGTGAGCTCCTGCCCCGCTAGTCTGCCGCGTAACACATCTCTTTGATGATCAAGTTCTAGCAAAATGTGAGCATATCATGGCAATCAAAAACTGAAGACTGCTTAGAAGACCTACGTTAACAAGTCAACTTAGGTCTGTCAATGTGTAAAGATAAATGATTCTCCAATCATCATCGTTGCCACTATTGTCGACATCTACCTTCGTCAGACTACAGGAATTTTCAAATCCAGCCCAGTGTTGGCAGTTCAGAGTAAATGCCTGCTCTGCTTCAGATTTGGGCAGACAAAAGCTAAGTTGTAATACACACACACACACACACACTGAGCCAACTGACCAGACTCAGCAGTTTTGAGCCTAGACTACTTTTGAGCCAACTGTCAGGGCAGAATGCGTCTCCTCTTCCAACACTGACAGGTCTGGACTCTGGGGTTAGAATTGATCCAGAAAATTGCCCAATGTGATCTAGACGTTAGGCTGTAATAAGCTGGGAAATGAGTTAGAAAAATAGCAAGGAGAATTCTCTTTACTTCAGTCAAATTAAATACATATGCAGGTTTTCTTATAGTGTCCAGAACTAACTAAAGAAAGACTAAACAATGAATTACATCAGCGACGTTTTGATTTAAGTACATCCATTAAGAATTAGCTTGCTGTTTGTTAATCTTCATTGTTGGGAATATCACATAGGTCCACAGTACATATTTTGTTAAAAAAAAGTTGTTTTGAGCCTTTTTTTTTCATGGGACTATGGTAATGCTGACATTTAATTAGCTCAGGAAACTTCACAACACATCTCAAATTTTAGTCTTCCATCGAAGCATGGAGACATCATCAATGGTTGGCAGTAGGAGAGGGATCACTAGCAGCTAAAAGGCCTCCCTTCATGTCATGAGTATTGCTTATAAAGCCAGAAGTCCTTGGCCTGATGTGAATATCGTGAACACAGACTTCTTCAAAGGCACCTTGAAGAACCACTTTACATTTCCCTAGGGGAGTCAGAACGTAAGTTGTACCTGATGTCTCCAGCCATGAGTCTGAGGCAAACACAAGCCCACTCTCAGCAGCTCTGCACAACCAGGTTTTTGTTATTTTCTGTTACATTGATATTAGAAATGGTGGTTTAATAAAAGCACTGGTGCTGATTCAAAAGAAACCCAAACCTATCCTGTGGTGTCTGCCCTCTGCTTTCCTCCCCCCTACTGCTGTCTCCCTTGCACTGTAGATATCATCTCCAACCATCTTGGTAAAGCAGCTTTTGCAGAAATTGAAATTGCGAGTTTGGAATGTCCTGACTGCTTACAGTTATGTCGCGGTTTTCACCCACATGTCCCCCAATTCAACTATCCATTCTTCCCTCTGTGCAGCTTGACATAAGCAGCATTTTTTGTGTGTGCGTCCCCTCTTCACATGTATGATTCCATAAACACACTGCAATAACATTTTCTTTCGGCTCTCGAACAATTTCTTGGGGAAAGGCGATCCTCCCTAGAGCCCGTGATTAAAGGTGGAAGATCAAAACAGAGAAAATATTAAATTAGGTCCCCAGTAACAATGTTGACGGCCGGCATCTAATGCACAACAGATGTGGGTGCCCTTCAAGTAATGCATAACTCTCCTAGTTCCCAGTGAAACTTCACAAAAATAGAAAGAAAACATCAAAGTTGACAAATATACAGTGGTCCTATGAGGCTTTTTTCCACTCAAAAGTCAACATAGTGAGAAAGGAAACATAGCTTATTTTAATGCACTGAAAAAAAAGAGCTTGATTGACTAATAAGAGGGTCAGTGTTTGCAGGGTGGGGTTCAGGGGAATCTTTTACTTCATAGGGGTTAGTTTGGGGCACCATGATCTCAATTTCACCACTCACCCTGTCCCTCTCCGCAGCATGGTGCCCCTTCTCAAGTTTAAATGGAGGAGGTCACTTTAAAATTGTTAAATTGTGTGTAGAAAATAGTGCTTGACTCCCCCACTGTGCCTTTAGTATTAGTATTGGCTCACAGTGTTTTCTTTGAAACCCTCAAAAGTGTGTCTGTCAGCCAGCACTTAAAAGTATGTTGTGCTGTTGAAGAGGGGACTCTTACCTATGACAGCTTTTGCATTGAAACAGTATGCTCAAAACATTTGGTTTCATTGATATATTTAGTTAGTGATAGTCATGTTTCCAAATCCAAATTGTCCTTTTAACATTTGGTATTTTTTGTAGCCAAATGTAAAATTATGAATACATAAGTAAAATATTAAATTCACTAGCACAATGAGAATTCAGTTACAGGAAAGTTTCAAAGGTAGAAACATTAAAATGTCTTTGCAGGATAATTTTTGATTCCTGTTGCATTGTCATTCAGATGAAACAGGAGCATATTTGTAAATTGTTTTGCATTTAACTGGTCATGTGCAGATGGTGTATGACCGCAACAGAAGATGGTGTTGGTGTTATGAGTTGTCATTAATGTCAGCAAATGTAGGTAGGTAAAAGTTTGGATATTACTTATTTGTTTCTTGAATGTCACCCAGGCTTGTTCCAAAAACTACACACCAGTCAGTCAAGCCACAAAGTATATAATCTACTATAAACAAAGTATATAATACAAGTATTATAGAATGTTTTCTAATAGATCCCACAGCCTGTAATTTCTGTAACTAAGCTTTACCTCCTTGAATATTGGCAAAACAATCCTACACAGGATTCAGATTATTATATTTTCTCATGAAACGGTATAAAGTCTGATTGAAGCCTTATTAGATAACTGAATGGAGGTGTGTAATCTGTAATTTTATGTACATTATTTACAAAAAAAAAAAAAAAAGAGCTAAATGAGCAAAAGTGGATTAATCGTTTCAGCGTGCAGCCGGCCAAATTTTCATCTTTCCACTCATCAAGTCACAAACAGTATTAGCAGACAGGTGAAATCATGCTCTCATACAGCTGTCTACGCCATGTCTATACTGAGTCGGCACTTGAGCCATGGGGAAGCGATTTGCAGTGATCACCTCGAGAGGAACGTGCTGCTAAATGCTCTCTTTACCAATTGGCCTAATCGCTGCACTGTTTTCCCACGAAAGCCAGGCAGATTGAATTTTGAGGTTTCTGCTGTCAGGGCTGAATGCAGTCTTGAATTTGTTTCAGTGTATACAACAAAATGTTTCTGCATGATTTATGAAAATGAAAATAAAAGATGAGAAAGTGGTGAAACGCAGATTTAACATTGTATGCCAAGCACTAAATCATGAGATGGACACAAGATACTCTGCAGACTAAATTGTTTAAGCAGAACAAAAGTAATGTTGAACTCAGTAGACAAAAGCCTAATTTAAACTTTTAAACATGCAGGAAGACTAAAGGCAGCAGCTGTGGACATCTTGAATGTTCTCAGCCTCTGTTATTGCTCTAATCGAAATACGACCAATACAGATAACAACAGGCAGGATACTTGAGCCTGACACTGAACAGCAACTACCACAGATGCGTATTAATCTGTTTAAAGAGACTCCGAAAGAATTATAGATTTAGATGTTAGTATAGTAATTTCACATTGATATTGAGTGTGTCAGGAAAAATTAAAGCAGAAAGTGTTAGTAACCGTAAACATGTTGTTTTATTTCAGTTAATAAAAAGCATTGTTTAAGGCTAAAATTGTATTTCTCTGCTTTTAATGAGGTTTGAATACTGCAACATTTTCATTCTGAAAGAAATAAATGTCGTTTGCAGGCTTAAATACTTAACTTGCAGTAAATGTAAATTACTTTATCTTGATTTTCACTCTTTACAAATATATGCTGCATAAATAAATTATAATTTACAGAGTTCAAAAACACTGCTCGACAATAAAACAACTAATAAAAGTAAAAATAATAAAGTGTAAACAAATAATTAAAACAGTAATAAATCAGTCAAGAGAAGATTCCTTCAAATTCAACAATTTATACAACAGTATATATCAAAGTTTTGATTTCACCTTCTGCCGTAAATATTGTATACTTTTTATAATATTTATTTCAGTGTAGTTGTTTGTTGTATTTGGGTGTTTTGATTCATTGACGTATTGATACTGAACTGTAGTGATACCACTTTTTGTCACAGTTCTGACAATTTTACAGATTTCTATCTTGTCCAGTTTTTTATTTTGTCTAATTAAAATAAGGTGTGTGACGATTCACTGGCAACTAGCTTCAAGTAACACCTTCCCAGGTTAAATACATATGTAGTATAAGTATGCGTGATTTTGGAAATAAGTCTTGATATGTGTTGGGCTTTCAGGACAGCTCAGCTTTTGCATTGTGGTAATCCAACCAACATGCAGAGGCTTCTGTCGCTATGCACCGTGATGTAAACAGTGCGTGAGACCTGGTGTGTATATGCTGTTAACTACTAAGAAAATGTTTGAACATTGATGCCGCTGACACTGCTGTTATCTATGCATATGTATTGGTAAGCAGAACGTTTACCCCTGGAAGACAGGAGGCAACATGTTGATTTACCTCCAAACCCAATTGGAGATTTTCAGGTTATTCAGAATAATATAGGTTGAATGAAAGCAGTATGTTTGCAGTGTTTCATAGTCATGCTCTTAAAAAAATGCAATGAATACGGATGAGTACTTTAGGATTGAGTATAACATTGCATGAGCGGATGCCTGCACATTGTGTCTCTTCTGTATAACAGAGGTTGACACAGGCAATGTTGCCTTTGTGTTTATTCATTTATTTTGTCTGTTGTGGTGTCCATGGTTTTTGTGAGTTAAATTTGACAGCCCCAGCCAATGCATCTGTTTCCCATGAAATTGATTGTTAAAATGTGATTTGATTGCTTCAAAATGCAGCAGTGTAGTTTCCATTGAAACTTGTCCAAAAGGAACTACACAACAGGCATCAGAGGTGATATCACCAACACAGGCCATCTCTTGAGCTCCAGCAGCGGAACAGTTACAGGCTCTCATTGACAGACATGATCTTGCTTCTTAAATACTTTCAGTGTGTTGTGAATGGGAGACAAATAGGCAGGGGACACAGATGTACAGCACAATGGCAGCAATGTTGTCTCGTCTTTTAACAGCGTCTCTGTTGTTGTGACTCAGTGTTTGACTTTGTAAGTTGTCATTTTGTATTCATGCTCGATCTGACATGCGTGAGTGTAAGTAAGAGCTGCCGGCTACGACCAGCAAAATCTAAACATGTTAATACAACTTTAGCACATATCAAATAGGTCAAAGACCCTCTTCATAAATATACTTAAATGTTTTCTTTGAAGCTACCTTTTGTTTGTTTATAGAGCTGACTAAAGCATTCTCTGAATAGACATAAGATGACAAAAACCAAACCCATTAGAGAGTCAGACATAAACATGATAATAAAATCAACATGTGGCACAGTCTTCTCCACCGAAGCATCCTTTCTGTATCAGGCCCATATACCTAAACATAACATAGCATGGCGTCAGCGTGGATAGCCCACGGTCAGGACATACAGAGACTTAAATCAAAGCAGGGCAGTCATCATCAAATTCTGTCAGTTACCTGGATTTAACAAAACAAAAGCCATCCAGCCTCTTTAGAAATCTGCTTGCTAAGCCTTTTCTCTTTTCTTCCTCATAATAATCCCCCCTGATGGTTTGTTTGGGCTCAGTCGGAGCTGGAGGGAAACAGGGGAAGGAGAAAGTGAGGAGGTAAAGTGGGGGTCTTTGATGATGACGAGATTAGACGTAGCCCGGCAGACTGTCTCCTCCTGCCTTTGCTGCTAACTCTGCCTCACACACACCTATGGCAGCTGCACAAATACATATGCACACACTCACATATACCTACACATATACGCTGAGCTGCATGCATAAGGCCACCCCCTTCCTCATTGTCGAGGAATTACTTGCACTTTAGGGTCTTACGTTACAAGAGCAATTGATCCCTCTGACCCCCTGCAAACCCTTGAGGTTGTGCTGGGAATCTGAGCTCCAATGTATACACACAGGAGACAGCTCAACCCCCAGAGCAGCAGTCTTGACGCTCCCTGGCACCCCCTCAATACACACACATGCTCCTCGCCCATTGTTTGTCCCAACGCTGTGAATCTAGCCCTGCCTGCTGGTCAAAAAGGTGTAGTACCACGAAACGCAGGCCGCCAACAAAGAAGAAGTGCTTTCATGATCCAATCATCTGCACATTACTTTTTTAAATATGGTGATGGCACAAAGTATCTTGATACGTCAGTCCTAAATTCGAATGCATTTTGTGTACAATCATATTAGACTGAGAAACCTAAATTCATAACATAGCTATTTTTCTTAAAATATTTCTATAGAAATGTAAAAATATGAATTGATTAGCAAATTGGTCAATTCGTTAATTTTCTGCCATTTAATAAATGTGACAACTAACAACCTTTGCAGTTATTACAATAAATGTGTAATATGTGTTTACTGTAATATATTTCAGTGGCTGCATGCTAAGCCTGTGAGCTTTTTGTAAATAAATTTAAATCATTTGATTATTTAAGTGGTCTGTTTTTTTTTTTTTTCTGATTTGGCCAAAAAGTTGTTGAATCACTCTATTTTCATGTCATCATTTATATTATTATTGCAAAAAATTGTACTCTGCAATCTGTTATCTAGTTTTAAGGTTATATTGCACAGCCCTACTACACAGACAGTTGAACAGCTGGAACAAAACATTTTTAAGGTTAATTTAGTTACAAAACTTTTCCAAACCAAGAGAAACCGTGATGCTCTAAGCAGCAGGTTGATGGTTTTAGCTTCTATGGTTGCAGGTTTAATAGTATGGCGCTCACTTCAAAGCCTTCTTATTCGCTGAGATACCACATTTTCAAAGACTTTGAACCATAAGAAAGGTTTTCTTCTCCTCTGAACCCCCCCCTCTAAGCTCAACTGCTCTGAACAACAATTAACTCTTGACCTCAGATAATTGTATTATTAGAGGGGCCGACTGAGTTAGCATGTGCCCCACAGCAGTGTCATTCGTCACTAAACTACCTCCTAAACTAGAGAAGGAGAGCTTGGTTTCTAACAAATTGCCCGGCTCTGTTTATCCTGACACCTTCTTTCTGCATTGAAAAACTTGTCATTTTTCAAACGTCAGCTCAAATGAAACACTGCTTCAGGTCACCGTTACTCTAGGGAGTGAATGTTAAGAGACATTATTAGACGTCTGGTGCCAGATTACTCCTCATAGCCAAGGCAATTTGATAATTGAGGTGGTTGGAGTAAAAAGGCTGAAGGCCGAATACAGCGTCGTTATGCTATCAAAATAATCCCCCACGCTCTGGGGTCGCTGTCACAGTCAAACGCATTGTGTCATTTTTCAATCCTGGGCTTGTCTGAATTCTGTCTTCTTCCAGATCTCACAGAGCCTGCTGTGTGCATGTTCACACCCACTTGTGTCCTACCAGCAGAGCTCTGTGGACAGGGAAGCAATTTGGTCGTTTTTAATATTTGACTGAATTATGGGAGCAAATATTACATTGGACCAAGTTTCCTCTGGTTTCCCTGTGCACACACAAACTTGGACATTTTCGCTGCGATAAATAGTAATAGATCAAAATTCAAAGCTTATTTGAGATTACTCTGTCAGTGCTCCTTATGGAGCAGCTCATGGTTTGTAAACATTGAGAATTCACAGAGAGAAACTGACATTGGTCGTCTGTCACATCCAATAAATACTAAATTATACATTTGCTCTGGCTCTGTCTACATGTAGGTGGGAGAAAATAGTTTCCTGGTACACATATAAAAACTCTTTCTTAAGCCATGTTGACACAGTTAACATATTTGTAGGAGGAACTAAAGCATGGCATTCAAAAGACTCATTGACATGAAGCTAATAAAGTCTAATTATGTGTCTTCTCGTTTTTTCTTGGCAGATCACAAACATCACCAAGCTCAAAGACTTTCTGCTGCAACACAGGAAAGATTATGTGAGTGCCGGAAGGTAAGCCTCTCTGAACAGTCAGAGCAATCCCCCACATTCAACAACAGCAGCAAGAAAATGCACCAAGGCTTCAGGGTTTGACTTTGACAAAATTCAGAAGAGGTCAGGAGTCAGGGTTATGTGATGGGACTTTCAAATTATGTCTTCGGTGTGCGTTTATGTGTGTGTGTGTTTGTATGCACGTATGTGTGCTGCAGGCACGAGGTCAGCCGCGAGTAGGGTGGTCTGTCTCAGCCGGCTCCAGTCTAATTGTCTGGAATAATTGAGCTGCAACCAAGTGGAGAACAAATCACGTGCTGGGACTAATCCAGGCCTTCCTCGCTTCAAGGCCCCTCTGTGTTTTGTAGGTGTGGGTGTGGGGAGTAGCTGATTATATTGTTAGCTTTGTTGATAAAGCTTCAACCGAACACATTAACTAAACCTTAGGGATGTCAATGGGTGGAGTGCAGTAGTGTTGTGGAAATTTATCAAGAAGCCATTATTTCATCAGCCCTCCTCTCTTCCAATTTCCTGCACTATGGATTGTAAAAGCATTTGGGTAGCTGGTCACAATTTCAGTCCAAGTACGGCTAATATTAAAGTAAAATTATTATTAAAAGTGTCCAAAAAGACAATATAATCCAAGATGTTACAATGTGTCGTAACTTTAGCTTTTACAGATAACACAAACTCCTATTAAATGTCACCATGAGTATGGCTTATTCATTTTTGTGTTTTGTTATTGTACCTTTATTTTTTTGTCTTTCTTTTATTTAAGAGATATGGCTTATGATTGTTTTCATTAAAAATATTGACACATCTATCACATGTTCCCCAGGCCCTGAACTCTTTAGATTAGGTAGATTATCAGGTTTACAAGGAGTATAGAAGCTTACAGGGACGTTTATCACAGTCACGTTAATACTTTTGCAGTACTTTGGTACGTCTGATGACATAAAATTGCATTTTCTCGAGGCATTTGGTGAGAAGAAATGTAGTTTGGTTCTGATTTTAAAAGGGTGAGTAACATGTACAAAATGGTTGCCAAATGGCACAGTTGGGAGATCTGTGATAATAGTAACAGTAGTAGTAGGATAGATCAAGAACTAATTAAATTAATGGTAAGTAATTAAGTAATACATTATACACAGTAATATGGAGACAAGAATTCCCTTGATTAATCCAGTCAATTGAATAAACTAAACTAGCTAAATCCACTTTTAGACCAGAACTGAATCCCACTTTGTGCTGTGGCATTTCTGCTTTTCCCAATCCTTCATGTTTTTAAGCTGAGGCATTTTGTTTTAAAAGTCCACCAGAGGGAGACATCTGCCATTAAGTAGGCCACTTTTAATAAGTATGTGTTTGAAAGCATCAAGAGCCTCTGCTATTATATCAATTAAATGTTAATGTATGTTGTTCTGTTCATGCCAACAAATTATTTAAATGTGATGTGTTCTTGTGTGTTTCACAGTCTCATTTCGTCAGATCTAACCCGCATGACGGACAGTGAACGAGATCAGATTGACCAGGATGCTCAGATCTTCATGAGGACCTGTTCTGAAGCCATCAAGCAATTACGCAATGAAGGTGTGTGTGTGTGTTTTACAACAGGCTAGGTTAACTAGTTCACTAATATTATTGGAAATGTAAAATATGCATTCACAGTGTATTTTTCAAACGTAGATCTGTACTGTGTGACCTTTCTAAACATTAGTCTGAGAGGAAATCGTATTTGTTGTTACTCTTTGTCACTATAGCAAAATCAGTGAGTTTATCTTAATAAGTAGTTGTGTTGTTGTTGTTGTTGCAGCGGAGAAGCGAGTGACATCAGCCCAGATTAAGGAGCACAGAGTGGCTGTGCTAGACCTCATTGAAATGTATTTGAAAGGTACGTTTGTTCATCTGAACACGGCTCACCTGAAAAGCTCTTGTACCCTGCCCTCGATGGACTTTACTGGTTGAGAAATTAATATATTTTGGCCAAGAAGGATGTTTGTTCTGATTTATAAAGTGAACTACATGCATCTCATCATCTGTTTTCAAGGAGTATGTAAGCTGTACTCTGAGCAGAGAGCAATTAGAGTCAAGAGAATGGTGGACAAGAAGCGACTGTGAGTATTTCAGCAACTTGTACACCTCACTATTTCTTATATTTCTTATTTCTTAAGTGTTTTTTTCTAATCCACCTGACCCTGTGCTTTATGGTTTCAGGTCCAGGTTGGCTCCAGAACACCACAGCAGGGTGGAGAAAACAGTGGAAGTAGAAGCCACAGAGGAGAAGAGTGTGAAAGAAGAAAGTTCTGGTAAGTCAACGACTCCCCTGAAACACTGGGCTTTGTTTCTGCGGCAGCACAAAGACTGACAGAAGTAACCCTGCAACTGTATGTTCTTACTTTCCTGACAATATTTACAGTGTTGACTCTTCTTCTTCATATCATCCTTTGAGCCGAATCCTGGCTGATGGAGATCCATTCTTACCTTACCATTGCTTGAAGTTGATCAAAACTTGTGGGTTTCTGCTTGAAACTTGTGTCACTGCGAGAACTTTTGGCATAAATTAGTCGATCAGTACAAGAAAATCTGTATTAGGAAATATGTCTTTAAGTACATTTAAATCCATCATTGTGAAGCTGAAGGAATATGTCACAGGCATAAATCTGTCTTAACTGCACATACAAGTATGTCCCCATACACTATAATATTTCCATATTTTGAGAACCCTTTAGTGCTCACCTCTCCATTTGATGATCTGTTTTCATTGAGCACCACTGAGACTGACACGGCCAAGTTGTGATTGGAGTAATGACACATAATGGTTAATCACCACGCTGCTAGAATGTATATTACATCTGTTCTCACTCATTATTTCAGTATTGCAGAATTACACTAGGGCCCAATGTGGTAAAAAGTGACAACAAGGGTATAACATCTAAATCATGATCTTATTAAATCCATCAACATGACAATGTTTGTTTTCTTCCCTGTAGAGAAGAGTGTGTCTGAGGTCCTTGACAACACAGTGGAGCATGTGTGGGAGGAGGGCCGAATGGAGGATGAGCTCTCTCCTGAGGAGATCCAAATGGTGTGGCACTTCAAACATCGTTATACTTTATGTGTTATACAGTATATCTACAGTAGAGCTCTTTATCTGTGTCTCATAGAAGCTTCGCTGTACATAGATAGCATCTAAATGCACAGAGAATCCGTAAAGCACATATTCATTTCTTTACCAAGGAGGATTTTAGGGCAAATGAAACGTTGGCTTTTTTTAACTTGATGTCTTAGAATTGTGTGTTTCTGTCTGTAGTTTGAGCAGGAAAACCAGAGGTTGGTAAGTGAGATGAACAGCCTGGTGGATGAAGTGAGGTGAGTCTCCCTTAGAACATTTTCCTTTTTCTTTTTAATAACATGACTGTGACCAGGTGAGGTAATTCAGTGAACAGTACACAACAGTAAGATGATATGCTTGAGGAGACTACAGGTGTCTAGAGACAGTCTTGTGTGAACGTGTTACACAGTGGGTAACATAGTGACTGAAATGCCAGGTGAGCAAGGCAATCATTATACAAAGTACCACATGTTAAGCCAGACAGGATTAAAGTGACCAAAGCACATGGGTGTTTGCAGATGAAATTATTACCATGGTAGCCACAGAAGATTACTGAGGTGAAAATTTCCAAATGTCAGAACCTGCCCCTATCTTACTAACACCATCTGGAAGGGTTGAAACATGCTGGCTACAATATTTTCATGGGATATTTCACGCTAACCTTTTTATGCCTGCCAGGCAAATCGAGGGGAAGGTGGTGGAGATCTCACGTCTCCAGGAGATCTTCGCTGAGAAAGTCCTACAACAAGTAAGTTGAGTTCCTCGTGTTTGCTCAGTCTCTAAGTGTTTTAGCACAGTGTGTCAAATCAGAAAATATCCTGTCTCGTCCTTAATGACAGGAAACAGAAATAGACAGCATTCATCAGCTGGTTGTGGGTGCTACAGAGAACGTTAAGGAAGGCAATGAAGATATAAGAGAGGTGAGATTAACTAGATGGAAGCAACATGTCTTATCTGTTGAGCATGTGATTTCCACATTATGCTTTATTATAATTCATATTAATATATGTTTTGTTTACTTCTATCACAAGGCAATAAAAAACAACGCTGGCTTCCGTGTGTGGATCCTCTTCTTCCTCGTCATGTGCTCTTTCTCTCTTCTCTTCCTCGACTGGTATGACAGCTAATACACAGCTACCAGCATGGACTCTATGCGACAGGAAGCCATCAGGCTCTGGCATATGTTGGTTATCTCATAAATGCGTGGTGAAAGCACTGACACTTAATGCACAGTTGACCATCCTGGATCAGGTGGACAAGTTGTTCTTCGTGAAGATTATGTCTTCAAGTCGGGATGGCAGTTCATTTTTCCCTAATCGTACCTATTAACCAGCGCAGTTTCAGTGGTTGAAAGCATTTCTGTGGATGCGAGCTTTGTGTGGAGCACAGTGTCCACTTTGGTGTAATTGTCTGCAACTATTCTTGCCTGGCTGGCTGAAAAACAGATTTGATTTCTGTTGGTGTTATTTGGAATGAACTTAATGGACTAGAGAACACTCTGTACACCTGCATTTTGTCTCTACAGGCTCATGTATTTAAATGGATTATAAACTTGTTTCTGTCAGTGACATAAAATTATCCATCATTGTCAAACCGTTGCTTTGCTTCCTAGGCAACCATGAGCAGAACAATTAAGTTGATGTCTATCACAGCTGAACTGTACTGAAACACACCTGACACTCTAGTAAAACTAAGCAATATTCTTAAACAGATTCTGTATTTTTCTTTACTTTAGGTTATCATTCATTTCATTTAACTCATATTTATGTTGTTATATTCTGATAACATCAAGTGCGGCCAGAAGACCAGGGTCGAATCTGGTTTCTGTCAGTTAGGGGAAGGAAGCTGTCAACATGAATTCATATTACCACGGCTCCTGATATATCTGTTAATGTGTTTATTAGGATTAACTTACATGTTTATTCTAGCGAGAGCAGCACAGCCCCTGACGTTTTCCTTCAATCTAAATTCAAGTCGACTCTAACTGTTGACTGCCGACATTTACTTTTTTTAAACACACAAGTGTATGCATTTCACTTGAACGTTGGTGTGAAATGTGGGCACTTTATTTCCATTTTTCATTTAACATTTTTATGTAGCAAATGCACTTCAATGGTAATCATTACATTATTTGAAAAAGGTACATCATTTGTGACAATTTAAGTTAAATGACAGTTACAGAAAAAAGCAACAGGACAAGCAACTACTTTCTGATTGTTCCACTACATCAACGTAAGTCTAGCATCTGCCATAACTCCCAACAGCCATTTGTGGTTGACAATCAGTGCAAAGCATTGCACAATACAGTGTCTTTACTAGCAATGCAAAACATTCAATACTGTAGCATAAAAGGTATGCTAGGAAAAGTAACAATTATGTAAGTCTTGTGTAGCCAGCAAAGAAAAGCACATGGTATTCCCAAAGAGTTAAAATGAATGAAGACAATCATTAATGCTGGTTTAAAAGATCTGATGCATGAAATACTGAAAACTCCTTAACAGCACTATATGCAGAGAGCGGTGTGGCAGAGTCAAAACAACACAATTTAAAATAGGTGTTATTTGCTGGTTAAAAGGTTTCTTCTAGGTCAAGCCTCATTTACTCACAATATGATGACCTCAGTAGTAAATATGCTGCAAACTTTGATACTGACCATTTGCTGGACCCCTAGAGGTCTGACATGCGCAATCACTACTTGATGTATTTGAAAAGAATCTCAAAATAAACCGACTATTATTATCATTATTATTATTATTAGAGTCGTGCGTGCATGTGCATTGAAGCAAGCCACGCAGACACGAGATGGTTCACAGTCATTTCACAATCTTAGTACTAAAGTGAGTTCTGTTACATGTGTATGTACAAAGACGGTGAGTGTGTGTGCCTGTGTGTCAGTGTTTGTGTGGCTTTTTCTATACGTTTGTTTTGACGTGTAAATAAATAACAACATATGCTATTCAAACAAACCGTGAACCCACCCGACTGCAAGCCCTGCTTTGCTAAAAGCATGTTCAAAGTCTCCACACTTTTCCCTGCTATAGGTCACACCAGCTGAACAAAGTACACCAACAAGGCAACATAGCACCTCAGGCAAGAGAAGATGATTTCTTTTTTTAACCAACATTAAGTCATGGGACTCTTGAGGTTTGCTTGAATGGCACAACCATATTATTTATTTGTTTTCTGCAGCAGGTGAGACCACCTCCCGATTCCCAGGTTGGTTAAGCCAGCTTCTGGGCGGTCTCCGTCTCCTGCTGGGTGACCTTCTCCTCGGACATTATGGTCATCCATGGCGATACTGACCGAGTGATGGTCTGCTTAGCTATGTTGTAGTGGTTGATGAGGGTAAAGAGGCGCCCACGGCCCCCAGGACCCTGAGGGGGGTAGCTGCCATACATCCCGGCTGGCATGCAGCGACCTTGCTGCTCCAGAGAGCAGAATAAAAGTGTAAAGAGTTGATTAAATCAGTCAGCGTGCACAATGATAAGAGATATATGATTCAGGATAGTAGAATTTAAAGAGCATAATGAAATCTAAAAGTTATTGTAATTCACAGATATATGAGTACTATCAACTATATAGTAATATTTATTTAAAGAGTGC
Organism: Anabas testudineus; assembly: GCF_900324465.2. Classification (NCBI taxonomy): domain Eukaryota; kingdom Metazoa; phylum Chordata; class Actinopteri; order Anabantiformes; family Anabantidae; genus Anabas; species Anabas testudineus. The sequence goes on along the minus strand of NC_046614.1, from coordinate 8,900,947 downwards.
CAACGTTAGCTGTCATTAGGTCATACGAGACAAACAAAAACGAAGAGTTTATTGAACTGAGTAATGTTTTATTGTGAAAGAATTGAATTTAGAGGTAGGAGGAAGATTGTGTTATTTCTTATCTCACTTAAGTAATTTGAAAATGTACATTTAAGCAGGTGCACCATTAGTGATACAAATAATGACATTCATACTAAGCACATCAAATGTAAAAAATGCTTTGCTTGAAACAAATGAACTCACTAACTAAATCAGATTAGTGATATGAAACGTCAAGTGCTCGTATTTACCGTGTAGACAAAGCTGTCAGGGCAAGGCTGCTCGTACTGGTAGACCTTATAGACGACCAGGAATACCACACACACCAGGAAGGCCAGGGCACAGATCACCAGCAAGGTCACCTATAGGAGAGACACAACAACGTCCACTGTATTGTTGTGCTGTGTACAGTATAACTGTGACTAGCAGCCCGTCGTGGTGAGAGGATATTGTCTATAATGGAACTCGATAGAAAATGGCTGTTGTGACCATCTGCACGGTCCAGCTGTCACCACTCAGGGGAGTTATGTAACAGCTACTGGTGGTTCCGAGCAGTGGGAGGGGGATAAGACAAAATGTGGGAGAAATCACCCCTTTACTGCCAAAAGCATTCATCAAAATGTGGGCGTGCTATTTTTTACGAGCTGAAACAAATAGATATGCTGAGTTATTCAATGCATGTAGACTAATTGGATCATCTCAAGCTCCATTAGAGATTTTCTTCTAGATCTGTTGAATAAACAGCTGCAACAGACAAACAAAGTAATAAATACTATGCTGGCAGGATGTTGTTGGATCTCTTGGATATGGAGTGAGGTCATGACCGCATCCAGGTACTCCTCATACTGTTCCCTCAGGGTGTTCGGCACACGTCTGATAAGATTGTTAACAGCGTGCATCAATGTGAATGGAAGGATATTCGTTTTGATGTGTCTGTGTACGTCGTGCAGTTGCACAGCAGAGCAGACAGTACAGCATGTACAAAGCAAAGCAACAGGAGCTTATGAAAGAGACTATCTGGATGAAAGGGCTGCCTGCAGCATTTCAAAGCACCAACGTGAGGATGTGCGATGTGCCTCTCTGCCTTTCAGATGTTTGAGAATGAAAGCTCTATTACTAAAGGAAGCCTGACACGCCAGACAGGGACAATTTCATCTGTTGATTTTGAATGTGGAGGGAGAACAGTGCACATTCTGTATGACTGCATGGTTAGTTTAGAAATTTAATTGTGTCACCCACATGGATCCAAGATTATGTTTCAAGTTTTCTTTTACAAAATCACACGATTTAGGTTCTATGTGGTGTCAAGAGGTAAACACATCTGCCAACCAGGGGGGGAAGGAGGCGGGAGAGCTGCTGCCATTTGGAGGCCATCGCCATAGCAGCAGCAACTGAATTAATGAGAGTTTCATGGTGGGGTTAAGCAAATCATTGTGCATTATGACTCCCTGTGCAGCCTGACAGGCAGCAGAGGACACAGGATGTGAAGATGGCCTGAGCGAAGAAGCCAAGCCTCCCTTGGACGGCAGAGGAAATATTGTGACAGTGATGACAAATGTCCTCAGCTGCGGGGAGACGGTTGCTCTCTGGCATGTGCCTGTGTGGGAGTGGGAGAGATCATGGAAATCGGATGATGTATGAAACCCTCGATGGCAGCAACGTTAGACTTACCTTGAGTCGCTCAGATACACCTTCAATGATGCTTATGGAGAACTCTGCGATTTTCGGGGATCGTAGCTTTCCCCTCTTGCTCTCACCATCATAGTCTGCCTTTGTCTTCACCACCACCTAGCAGAAGCACATTACAGGGAGAGAGAGAGAGAGAGAGAGAGACAGAAGCAGGATGGGTTCAAATGTAATATTTTTCTATAAAAAAGGCTGCAGAGATGAACAGTGGTTACCCAGTAGCTCATTTCTGCAGCCTAATTGGCCTAATTGGAAGGACAGAAATAGCCTACAGCAATAAAGCAGCAATAAAGGGCACCTGAAAACACATAGAGCAACATCTTACCTTGTCTGGTGGAGGAAACTGCAGTTGACTGGCATCTAAAGGTGTTATAAGAGGGATGGTGTCAAATCCGTCTTCTGAAACCACCTTCCCGTTGTTTTTCTCGCTGAAATTATTCCCTAATTTAACCATTTTCCCTGCACGAAAAAAAAACACACACACACCAGTCTGAGAGGGATTCAATGCAAAACTAAAGGCATGACCGACGGTCTGCTGCCTCTTTATTGCATAAATCCTGTGATTGCATAAAACAGAATCAGGGCCTAAATGGTTTGCTTTTGCATTTTGTCCAAATGCAAAACAGCAGTGCACATCGAAAACGACGTGAGAGGCGCTTCGCGGGCCACGAGAAAGCCCGTTAAGTACAAAAGCGCAGGAGAGGACGCGCACGGCTCCGACATAAAGACACTGAAGCATCACCGTGAAAAATAACACGAGGCTGCTGCGTTCAAACACTTACCAGCTCCGCCGAGTCGCGTTTCCAATCAGTATATTCCGCCTGCTGAGGTGATTTTATTGTTCCAGCGCTTGGGCGTGTGTGTGCGTGTGCGTGCGTGTGTTTGTGTGTGTGTGTGCGTGTGCGTATTTCTTTAGGTGTGACGCAGCCGATTTGCGAAGCCGGTGCACAATATGGCCAGCTGGGTTAGTGCGCCGCGTTACCTCCGAGCTGGATGCTGCTGCTGGCGTCTGGCTGCACTGCAAGTGATGTAACATCCTCATCGCGTCCACACCACGCACATCTTATCTTATCAGTGGCACCAAAAACCAGGGACGTGACAGAGCCGGTGTCAGCTTGGAATCAGAGAAATAACCTGAATGTACAAAATGTTTCAATGAGGTCTACTTAAAGAAAACATGTTTATATGGTCAGAGCTGCAAAAGGAGCTGTGTGCATCCAAAACATGTGAGTTTGCAGCCCGGAGGCATTGATTCCTCCAAAATAAGCAGATGGTGTCATTTACTGTCATTTCTGTTGAAGGTTTAGTGCACGATAAACTGACATAGATTCATTAAAAAACATTTTAACTTAAAGGCATTTTAATGTTAAAGCTAAAACAGCCAATCAGTATTAGTGAGGACTGGTTATGGTGGTGGAGTCATCCACTGGAGGTTTAAAGTTCAAGTTGTTTCCTCCTCCAAGATCTCAAAGAAACCAAAAATAGAGCTAAACGAGAACATTTGCATTTAGTTTCAATTTTTACTGCTACTGGTCATTTAATATGAATCTTTTCTTTACACATTCCTCCTCTTTTACCTGAGTTACCTGCTCGTACCATCCCCGGGGCAGGAATCTGTGTGGAGCACAGGTGTCCATCACTGCACCAAGGTGAATTTCCAAAACACTGGAGGTCAGTAAAAAAAAAAGATGTTCAAGTAGTGCTGTGTTACTGCTTGAAGCTTTGGATTTAAGGATTTGTACAGTTTAAAACTTTAACATGTTTCCTGAGAAAGCTAATTCGCTTCATCAGTACCATGTGACCGCCATTTGATTTGTCTGACAACGTTGTTAAATCCTGATTGGGGCAGGGACAGTATGTGACATCACTCTTTCTAAAGTCTTCCTTACTTCAAAGTAGTGAGACCTGCACAGAGAAAATAAAATAGAAATTCTTTAATAGTAAATAGCAACAACTTCCTCTGACAGGAGAGCGCCCTGTTCATTGGCTCAGCATCAGCCGTCATCTTTTCTCTGCAGTGCAGTGACTCTGTAGGTGATGCTCTTTACCACATACTGTATAAGATACAAGAAGCTTGACTTTGTACCAAAGCCTCACTGTGTATTAAGAAAGGATGAGATAGAGCTTCGTCTGTTCATATTATCCAGTGGCCTGTTGCCAGGCTACAGTGCGAATGAAAGAGGGTTAGGAGAGGATGCATCAAGGATCAAGTGCAGTCTGTTAATCCACAAAGAAGCAGTCGGAGAGAAAATTATCTCATCCCTATTGAGATAGGAATCGCATCTCTTCAATGGCCAGCTCCCTCAGGCCAGTGGCTAAAGCAGCTGCAGCGCCTTGAGGTGACGCTGCTGGGTTTTCTGATCAAAAACTGCGCGATGAGTCTGAGGCATAAAGTCATCAGCTATTAGATTTCCTCCTCAGGGGCCTGAGAGGTGAAGTCATGTGTTTCCTGAAAGTAAATATGGTGTGGTGAGGAAGTGACTGCGCGGTAGAAGCTTAGCAGGAGAGTTTAGTGCTTTAGATGTGAAACAGTAGCTTATCCAAATAGAGAACGAGGTGTTGTACCAATTCCAAATTGTATGAATTTCATGTGTTATTAACACAACTTATCCAACCTACAAAACAAACAAATAAAATATGAATGCATTTATTTGTTTTTCTCTTTTCATTTGTATGTGTAAAATGTGTGTTTTATTGCAGCTGTGCAGTGTGATGATTCATTGTTTGTGTGTATATTTGTCTGTCTCTATCAGCCCTGTGACAGACGGTCCACTTGTACCCTGTCTCTCACCCAGTGACACCTTGGAACAGGCTCCAGCACCCCTGTGAATGGAGGGATGAACTTCTCAGGACAAACACTAGAGGGAGACACATGATTACTGTTTTACAACACATGGCTGCTTATGTTGAGCACAGTGTAATGATTCTTAGACGAATTACTGTGATCAGTGTCACTGTAATTTGAAATTGTGATACTGAATTCATAATTAGTTTTTTTTTTACATGCTTCACAAAAGGCAACTTAACAGTGGAAATTCAACAGATGTTTCATTTTCATTTTGAGACATATTGAAATTGTAATTTACTCATATTAACTCATTACTTTCATGCTAATGGAAATGCCTTTTATTATTATTATTATTGTTATAATGGATTATCTTTTGTATTATAATTTGAATATGTCCAGTAACAAAATGTTATCCAGAAAATGTAGAAGTAAAAGGTACATTTACCTCTCAAGTTCTGTGAAGATAAGTAGAAGATAAGTAGTAGCAGCAAAACTGGAAGAGAGAAATTCTGTAATTGTGATGCAAAACAGGCAATTAGTATAAATCTCAACAGCTACAAAAATGATTAGTATAACTTATCATTAATTAAATTAACTAAACTAATTCATTAAATTAATTAATAAGTCAATTTAGTGCCATGGTTGGATACATATGTGTATATATATATATATATGTGTGTATACAAACATACAAACAGTATATCATTGTAAATGCTTCATCTTTAAACCCACTCTGTTCTTGGCTCTTTGCCCAGAAAGTTCATTTCCCATTTCCCATTTCCCATCCAGCCACATGGACTAAGCTCCGCCACGCAGGAAGAACAAGTATTCTCACTGAGAGAGCAGCAACTTCAACAGCCGCCTGAAAACAGCCTCCCGTAAGAAATTCTGTCAATGACCAAGGACGATAAAATCCGCTGTGGTGAGGACGGAAACATCACAGCAGACCGGCCACAGCCTACCAGTCCTCAGACAAGGTATGATTTACACTGTGAAGCTCAAAGGGGGACAGTGAGGTGCACCGTTATTCATGTGCTATGAGTAGAATCTAAGCATGTTTGCTTGGTTTAGTAGCACATGTTGGTTTTCTGGTATTGATCTGATGACTTATGGACAGTGTGTCAGGTGACTCACTGAATGTGCTGTGTCTAGTTTAAAAGTCCTGCTGCCGCACAGGAGCTATTGTCTTCCTGCACGAACACAAAGCCTCTTTTCACGAATGTATTATTCCCCACGTTAGTTGACCGAGCAGTTTGTTGTGGGTGTGATGGACAGAGCTGTGTTGAGCTGCTCTGAGGACTCTAACAGGAAGTTTGCACTTGAGGAAAAGTTAGTGGCAAAAATGAATGAAACATAATTCAGAGAGAAGAGTGAGATTAAGACTGGACGTTTAATAAAGCTTAAATATCAGAGCTCTCAACAACAGGCAGCAGTCACCAGACTGTATAAACAGGATGCTGGTCTGCACACACGCTCACACACCCTCTGTGGGAGCAAAATGAAATGTTCCTCCACAAGCCGAGCAGTTTGTTTCTGTGGACGACTCCGCCTGGAGCCTGCATCATGTGAGCAAATGTGCTGCTGAGGTTTCTAGAGGATTTTCTGGGAAGATGAGGTCACAGGGAGACACACCCAGAGGCTCGGGGCTCTGAGTAAGAAATGCCACGGGTGGAAGATGTTCAGCTGCGAATTTGCCGGAGGAAGCGTTAGCTTTGTTGGAATTTCGATTCAGGAGCACAAGAATGTTGGTCTGCGTGTGCTATTTATACTGAGATAGATGGCGTGACATAAATGGGAAGACTGATTTCCGTACAAACACAGAAGTAGGGGCTTTATTACAGCTTTACTTTACTTTTTTATACAGCTGGAATCAAATTTGTTTTTTTTGTTCTTGTGTTTTCTTTTTTTTTTTTTGTCAACATTAAAAGAGTCATTTTGGAAAACACTGCTTCATTAAACCAAAAAAAACATATTCAAACAGGAATGTGGTTGGAATGAGGGTCATTTCCTCTCAGCCAAAAAGATCAAACTGCGTGACCTGTGAACTTTTGGAAGCATTTAAACTCTGACCTCTCCCCTCCTTTTCCTCACATGACCATTAAATTCCATTGCTTTTTGACCGCTGTCCAAGTTTTCTAATAGTACAATCTTGTGTTTTCGGTCTGAGAGCTTTGTTCTGATTTATAGAGGTAAAAGCGTAGACGGACGTGGCTTGGAGGACTGAGCCGGAAGTGAAGTTGCTGGGGAGGGCAGTTGAGTCAACACGGCACTGTTCCTCAGACTTGGGTTGCTTCTGGTCTCTTGCCTCTGAATGGAATCACAGGCACAGACTGAGGTTGCAATAACACAGAGTTGCAGACGAGCACACACAGACTGGCTGAAGCGAAATGTAAAAGAGCACGAAGGCATCAGGGCTCTGTTTACAACATAGGCCCACTCAAACATGGCCTTACAGGCAGATCGGAGCCACATGTATTGTCCTCGTGTTGTGGCCGTGATCACACGTAACCTCATTGTTTATGTGTACACCCCCTGGACTGCACAAGTACTTTGTTCTGTTTAAATCGCTCTGATCAACACGGTGTGACTGGCTCTTCAAAGTACTGTACAGCGAGCTGTGGTCAACTCCAAGCAATGCGACATAACACAAGCTCTAAATGCACGCAACTCCGATGCAAGGCTTTGAAATAGTAAAGCCATGATGACGTTTTTCTCTCTGAATTTCTGGGGTGTGTTTTACAAAATTACAGACTCCAGTGACCATTGATTGCAGAACAGCTCAATCCTTGAGCATAGTGGGAAGCAGCAGAAATGAATGACGTCCTGCCGCATGGTGGGAAACTACGAATGATGATCATAAGGGAGAAGATCTTACTATTATACTGTGTAGTGACATGCACTGGAGGAAAACAAAGACTAAACACTGTAGTAGTTTTCACAGTTCACCAGCTGATGTCAGGCTTCACTCACTGACAGACAGGTCACACAAACACACACAACTATACTGGATAATAATTATCTCTGAAGACAGTAAATAATGTTTTTTGATGCATAACTTTTAATACATTTCTGTTTGATATTTTAATGTCTCTCTCTTTCTCTTATGAGCAATGATTAGTGTTTCTTCTGTATGTTTGTGATAATATTAATAAGATGTTAAATTAAAAAAACAAATAGCATCTTCATTCAAAGCATGTTTTTTCTAGATCAGCATGATCTGTTGGTGGTTTAGTAGTAATTAGTCAGTTAGGCACGAATACCTGGTAATTTTTTTAGCTAAGTAAATGTGATTCACTTAATGAAAAATATTGTAAATAATTAATTAAGTTAATTAATGTCATAATGTACATTTTATGTAATTCATTTTGTTTAATTGATTTAATTCAATTAGGTTAAAAACAACTGAATACTTATTCCTAATTATTAGTGAACCAAAAGGTAGGTCAGACTAATAAATACCTAAACAAACAAATAATTTAAAACAACAATTTCCTTAAACATCTTACAATGTATACTATTTAAAAATATACAGATATATATGTCACATACTGTAACCACTTTATGTTAAAAATGACAGCATGTGACACTTCGCGTTAAGGCCCTTTAAATGTTTTTTAAAAAGTCCATCTAAATACAGAAAATTTGTAGAATCCAAGAAAAAGTATGTGAATCTTTTAGAATTAAATTTTAATTTGTCATAAAATGATTCCTAAAATGAGAACACAAAATAATTCAGATCATTCATGTCCTTACTGACCAGAGAACAACCACAGAAACCTCATAGTGCTAGTGGACAAAGTATGTGAACCCTTGGACTTAATAACTGTAGTTCAATGTGTGGCATGAAAGAGGGGGTGACCTGTTCTTGTTGCTTGACCTTTAACCTGTGTTCAGTTCAAAGCTGGACTGGGTGGAAAACAAAGGCGTCTTTTGAGCATGTCAGACATTGCAATCACACCTATAGCTTCTCTAATCATGTTTAGTTGAACCAACTTGCTAAGATGAAAACATTTGATCAGAAATTTTTAATGTTTTTTGTTCTATAATCTCTCAGTGTATCCAAAAACATAGCCACGGTATCAATAAGAATCTCTATTTTCTTAGTGAATCCAAAGTGCAGGAGGATGAAAGTATATTTTAATTATTATGTAGACCAAAGTTAGTCTATTAGTACTATTTATAATCTGCCACATAACTCAGACACAGTTTCAGCTTCAAACTAAAAGACAACTTGTTTCCACATGCCTGTGAGAGCACAATCTAAAATAAATAACAGTTGCCTCAGGAATAGTTCCCTATTCTCACTGAGAAAAGTGAAAGTGATTAATATGCACTGGCAGTGGTTATGTTACACAGATTGTGTAAGTTCTACACCAGGGGCTGCTAACCCTGATCCTCGAGAGCCACTGTCCTGTTTGTTTTCCAACTACACCTGCCTCACCCACTACCGGATACCTGGATCAGGTGTGTTCTGCCAAACAGAAGCTGTCAGTGCAGGTATGGCTGGAAAACAAGCCGGGCTGTGCCACTTGAGGACCAGGGTTCTCAGTTTTCAGCTTAACAATTGGAAAAGTGAGCCTGAACATTGCTGCAAAACAGAAAACTCGGTCATTGTTATTACACAACAGGTCACAAATACAACTGAAATCCGCTTGAAATCCCAAATCACCAAGAATCAGTTCACATTTTCCAAAATAACTTTGGGGTTGGGGGGGGGAATAAAAATCCCATAAATAGCCTGCATTTGAAAGAATAGCGACTTTGTGTTGTTCTTAATGCTCGTGCAGTGTCAGGAACTGGTCAAGCCTGATCTCTCCTAAAGCCTGGAGCCACGTCCCCACACATGAAAGTATTCCCACTTCGTCTAATGACTCATAAAATCTTTTTATGGCTGACGCTTTCTGCCCAAACAACCAGGCACGCAGTACACAAGATGATCCCTCCCAAATTGACTACACAACCCTATCAGCTAATCAACGTAGACTGAATGTTCCAGTAAGTGACAGCAGTTTAGAGGGAGGAGATCCGAGAAGGGAGGGACAAGAGGATCCACCTGTTGAGAGAGAGTAAAAAAAATCTGACAGCAGATGACCAGGAGTATTCCTACTAGTCAGGGGCAGCGCACCCTTGTTCTTGTGGTGCTGCCCATCTATCGATTGAAAGAAGAGAGACGAACAAAATGGGGGGCACTATAAGTCAGAAGAAGGGCAGCAGGCGAGGCAGCTCAAGAAGTCACACCAACAGCGTCACGTGAGTCAGATCGATTGTTTGATACAGATTTTACAGCAAACCGTTTTGTAATAATTCACAGACTTAAACGTTTTCTTCTGAACCAGTAAAACTGGCTTTTTAACTCACCCTTGCTACTTGTTGCCTGCACTTTTAGTTATGCATGTAATTAGTAAACAGTGCAGGCTTTACATGCATTCTTTTTTCCATTTGGTGCAACACTGGCCTCTCTTCAAGCGTACACTTACACACACATGCAAATATTCACACACCCTCTGAATGAGCCCTCAGATAAGCCTGCGTGTAGATGGACTAAAATATGTTTGCTCACTGTCCTTACACAAGCAGAACGTTACATTGACAGTTGAATAAGATGTGATCTCGTGTGATATGCAGTGTGTCAAACAAAACCAGAAGCTTGAGCATTATTAGACTTTAATCTGCAAATTTAAAAAGGGAGGGGGGGGGGTTGGAGTAATGTAGCAGAGCCGTAGTCACCGGTTTAACATGATCAGTTCGGAAGTTGTCTAAACAGATCTGCAGCTGTCTCATCACAGTATGATCTCATTTTGAGAAATAAAGTTTCACTGTGTCAATATTTGCTTGAGGCATTCGATGTCCTCTTTGCTCTGGAAGGCACCTTGGTTGTAGTTTACCCTGCAGCATACAGCAGGTAGACTACAGACATGGTTGGCCATGCACAGAAGCTGTAGTCCAATCTGTTACCGTCACTCTTCTTCTAAAGCTTCTTGACTGTAAATATTCCAAACAGTTTTCTTATGCAGGAGAGGAAGAAACATATTGTACAACCACAGCGAGGGACATCAAACATTTACTGTTGTGCTAATGCACAGCACCGGACAACCTGTAGTGTTTTACAGCTCGACTGAAAGAAATGTCAAATAAATCACGGTGACATAATACTTGATTCTCATCTCCTCCGAACGAAACATTACCAAAGTCAGTACAAATTAAAAATCAACATGCTAAAAAACAAACTGAGTATAAACAATACTCTGTACTTTGCTCACTGTCATTTACATACTGTATCTGTTTAGGCAAACAAACACATCACATACTGGCATTTTTTCCTAACTTTGTCCACCTGTATCAAAACCAGTTTGTGTGGCCTCAGTCTCTTCTGCTCTGACCCAGGCTTTGTGTGACTGGGTCTTCTGTGTTTTGGATATCGGTATGTCGGGCTGACAGGAGTCAGCGAATCTCTCACGCGCTTTCTCCCAGTTCTTCTGGGACTTTGAAGTGGAGATAGACATGTTGTCTAGAGACATGGCAGCACCAGCTCCCAAACCTGACTGGGACTTTCTGATTTTCAGTTCAATCTAGGAGAGAGAAAAAAAAAAAACACTAAGTTAAAGCAACAGGTTTCTTCACAATATATTCACATAAGTAAAGTTATAATCGACAAGGAGGATTTCACCAGATTGTCTTACCGGGTCTTTCATTCCAGTTCCCTCTTTACCCAGTCCCTCTCCTTTCTTCCAGCCCATCTTTTCCAACATCTTCCGCCCTTTATTGATGTCGCTGATCTCCCTTTGAGAGGAAAAACATACAACACTGAACGCTTGCATTCATTTGTTTTATTCTCTAACATCTGTCCAGGTTGCGTGTGCTTACTCATGAACGGAAGCAGGTGCATCGTCCCGTTGAAAAACACCTTCGCTACCCACCGTCTGTCGTCGCGACTCTGCTCGGTCCTTGTATTTGGTGTTCCTCAAAGCTTTGACCTCCTCATACTCACTAGTCTGTTTACAGAAAACCACAGCACTGACTGACTGTGTAAAAAGATGAAAGAGTTTTAAAATAAATCTGGCTGCTGCCGATTATCACAACTCGTACCTGCAGGCCATATTTAGCCTTCATCTGCTTCAGCTCTTTCTGCCTCAGTGCCTCTTTATCCTCTTTGGTAAGAGTAGGACCTTTTGGAAAACAGAGTGACAGAAATCTTAGGCTTTTTCAAATACTTTGGGCTCATTTCATGATACTATTAATCTCGTTTGTTTTTCTGTTGATGTTGCTCACCTCCCTTCTCCTCTCTCTTGTTCTTGCTGAGGTGAGCCATTATCTGACCAGGCTCACATCCATCACAGGTATCAGTGCCCGAGTGGATATGGAAGGAAAGCACGGTCTCTCCCATCTTCACCTCGTCACCATGCATTAGTGCATATGGCTCACACTTAGTTTTGGGCTGACGGCAACAATAAGTTGAATAAGTTAATAATTTGTTGAAGAGCCTGTTGCAGAAACGTACAATTTATTTTAAGAACAATCAACACAAACCTGTAAGATTCGGTTGCCATTGATGACTGTTCCGTTCTGGCTTCCCTGGTCCACCAACATGTAGCTCTGTTGCTCCTGGTCGAAGTACACCTCTACGTGGAACTGGAACAAATTAGAAATATCACTTGAAACCTGCATTTAAAAAAATTAATCAATTTGGCCCCTGGAGAAATATGAAAGTAAATGGTTTACCTTGCTGACTCCCATTTCTGGGATTCGGATCGCGTGGTCCATATCTTTTTCCCTGTGACAGAAAGATATCATGTTGGGAGCTTTGAGCCAATATACTGTATGACTTATTCAGATGAAAAACACTGTGGCCTATAACGATAAAGCTTTATGTAGTTACTTATAAATCCTTGGCAGAGAAATATTTAACTTGGAACATATTAGAGAAAAAACACAAACCTGCCAATGGTGGCTGGAGAGTCAGCTGTGATGATGAATAGCGTGCCCACCTGCAGAACTGGAGACCTGACCACTGTCACTCTAACACAAGGAGGCCAAATGTCTTTGGCTATAAGAAAAATAAATAAAGTGTCAGAACAGAAATGACTGAGCCTCAGAAACAACCAGTGCTGGGAGCCAAAAATAGAAGATAATCTAACTTGCTTTTGAGTTACTACAGAACTAATCAAAGTGGTTTACCCTGAACCGGCATGTTTTTCTTTTTTTCCCCCCTCACCTTGCTGACTCTGTATCTCCATCTCTAAATCTGGGATTTCCTTGGAGGGGGAGGCAGAGGTTGATGAGATTGAAGGAGTAGACTCCAACTCTTCTCTCTCCGACTCTGTGATCTCGCCCTCTTCTGGTTCACTGTTCCCCTCTGAGTCATCACTCTGAGTCGGGCTCTTTCTTTTCTTACGCTTTTCTGACTTAGATTTCTTCCTCTTCTTCTTTGACCTCTCCTTATCATCATGGCGGGAACTATTTTTGTGCTTCTTCCTCTTTGATGAAGACTTGTCGTTCTCCTCGCAGCATTTAGAAGACTCTTTTCTACGTGGAGCCACATCTGGACTGCGGGACCTCGGCTTTGGTCTTCTGGATTCAGTGGATCTCTTAGCCGCTTGCCTTTCGACCCCATTAGTCTTTTCTTCTTCCAACTTTACCTCATCAAATATAAGCTCCTGCCATCAGACAGTCAATAGTGAGATTACCGCCTCTAGTGATTAACTGACAGCAGGCTTTGTACAAAAGATCCTGTTTCTTTTGGCACAGCATTCTTATATTGTGTGGACATGGTCTCAGTCTTCAAAGGGATGCACTGTAACTTCACTTTAACCTCACCAAAACAAAGTTCTGCACAGGTGACTAAATCCTTGGTTCAGGACAACAGAACAACTAATTACCACTAGTTGCTAGAAAACAGCATTTAAACTAACAAAATGGTTGACGGTTAACTTTCAGCAGTCGTACAGGAGACCTTTCGTTTCCTTGTCTTCTCGTGACGACTGACTATGCTTGAGTTTCATCTATTACTTGGAAGCTTGCTATAGTCTCCATTCATTCAGAAAACAAAACAATGTAGCTATACAGTAACTCTGATACTGGTCTCTGATTTCTAGTTACACATGCAAAGTGAAAATTGGAAAATATTTTGCAATATCAAAAATATCTAGCTGAAATGTGTTAATATAATCAGGAATATTTTTCAATGCTTTGCATGCCATTGACAAAAGTATACCTCTGCTGGTAGTATTCCAGTTAGAGAAAATCTTCATTTTAGCCAAAGAGTTAGTCACCTCGTGCACCTAGGTCAGAGAAATAATCTTTTAGTTACCTATTCTTAAATTGGTACATAAACAAAACAGCCTTTGAGGACTGAGACCAAAAATATTATAAGGATTTTTAAAGGGGAAGTTTAATATCAAACTCTTGCTGCCAGTCAACAACTATAACATGATTCCATGCTATGCATCAGTAACAGATCTAGTCATCACATACCACATCATCCTGCTGTGAGGCTTTCTTGTACCCTTTCTTGAATTTCCTGCCTTTCCTTTCAGCAGTGTTCTTATCTTGGCAAGGCTCTGAAACAGCCTGTGCAGCAGGTACCTCAATCCTGGAATGAAACTGGTATCGTCCACTCTCTGCATCATAGTAGTAGTAAATGCCAGTGTTGGCATCATAGTACAACTGGCTGGCCTGAAGAAGAGGAAATAAATATGTACAATTTCATTACTCTGGTACAAAATATCCATCAGTAAATCATCAACTGATAAAGTTAATTCTGTTATAGACAATGATATTTTGCAGAAAAACAGTTGACAAACCGAGTCATAGTAGAAGCCTGTACTATGGTCATAGTACATCCCAGTAGTCTCATCAAAGACAAACCCCGTCTGTGTCATAGCCTCTTCAGCAGTGGCCCTCAGTATATCAGCAATGGATCCTCCATCCCCTTCCTGAAAGAGACAAAGCATCAAATGCATAAATCACATTTGTGCATCCATATCAGCAGCACCTTATTTTCTAATTATGGTTAAAGTGGATATAATTAACCAATTAACTGACTCAGCTGCATTTCTAATAATGAACAGTTTTTTATTTGGTTAATTGCGGAATTAAAACAAATAGTAAGTACTAGTGCTTCATCTAAACATTTTAACATAGCTACGTCTTTAATAACACTGACCTCTGTTGTGACTGCATCAGTGCTGTGAGGTTGTTCTGACTCATCTGCATCTGCTGCTATATTCTGCATTGAAACATCTGCTGCCTCACTGTCATTAGCTGCATCCACTGCAGCTGCTGTGTTCAGGCCTTCCTGAGCATCGGCGGCCTCTGGATTTGGATAGTAGCCTCCATAGTAGTAGTTGTAGTAATCTAGGAGAGAATATGAAATAATTTTCACCAGTTACTCATTTTCTGACTAAGAGACACGATCATCTACTTTTGTTCTCATGCACTTAAAGTAACGCACCTGTTTCTGTCCATACATATTCATCTGTCTGAGTTTCACTGTCAACTCTGTCTTTGTCTTTCTTCTTACGTTCATGAATCTCAACGCTCAGCTGGTCAACCTAAAACAAGACACTTCATGTTATTTAATTCCTGAGACAGAAATAGTAAAAAAAAAAACATTCAGGCTGATGTGTTTTTTCCACATGTGGACGAAAAAAAACAAAAGAACATCTGCACTTCAATCAAAGACTCTAAATGCTTTTGTGAAATAAATCATTAACTGTTATAACAAGAGTTTATGCATGTATCAGGAAATGCATCAGTGTGATGTGATTTATCAAGTGTCTTGGCAACAAAAATTTGCTCTTGAATGAATGAATTAATGAGCATTATTATTTAGGTAATATTTCCATTGTTAATTATTCAATCAGCCTTGCAACCATTAGCCTCCTGTTTACTGGACAGAAAATTAATTGGCAAATTAACTCCATAACATGGCATCCAATGCAGTGATGTGCCTCAATGATGTTTGTGTAATAGTTTTTGAGCAATAAAATAGCTCTATATCAAAGACAAACATGGTAAATCATGTTCAGGATTGACAGGCTTTGTTGACAATAACAAAATTATTTTTATTTGGTTGTCTATGACACAAAAAATGTAGGTGCTCAAAAACAGAAAGGACTGCAAATACTCTTTCAACTACAGTGTAGTGGACAGTTTGGTGCAATATCTACTGTTTATTCCTACTGGTCATTCAGATGAGTGTTAAGTCCGCACTGACCTGCTTCCTCAGGTCTTCATTGTAGCTCTCTGTGCTCCTCTGCAGTCTCTCAGAGTGGTTCAGCTGCTTCTGTAACTTGGCCAGCTCGGCTCTGCACTCTCTCAGATCCTGCTTCAGCGACTCGACTTTCAGCCGCAGCTCAGCCACTTCACACTCCGGGTCCTTTTCCCCATTTTCGCTCTCCATCAGTTCAGCTAGTCCAGAAATTAACACCACAGTTTGTAACGTTTTCGCGGAAGCAACACGCAGACAGCGAAAGCTAGTCCGTCTGTAATGTTAAGTAATGGACGTAATTAACGCAAATGATGCTTAAGTACTGGGTTTCAGCAATTGCGGATATATATATCCTTACTACAAAATCATTTAATATGTGAAATGTTTCTCAAAGCCACACAAATAAATAAGCGAGTGGAGATGTCTACTAAATATTAGCAGGAGATCTCCTTACCGTTTCTTTCGTTTGCGTCTCGTTAGCCGAGAGTTCCTCGTCACCACGGCACATGAACCAACCTGAAAGTTGAAAATAAACATCTTGTCACCACCCAGTATTTCCGACAATGCCGAGTACATGTTTTGATGATAATTAGACAGTTACAGTTAGAACCGTGGAAATGTTTACAGTCCACCCTGTTCTCGACCGCCATTTACTACTAACGACGTCACGGCGGAAGTGCTTCTTCTTCAGGTTTGGCGGACTTGTTTTTTTTCCCCCCCCGCTGGCTCACGAAGTACTTTGCTGCCACCTGCCGGTGAACCACGTCCACAGCCTTTTTCCATTTACCTGCCTTTTCACACGTTGTTCAGCCTGGTACAGGGGTGTGGTGTGATGCCATGTGAATTTTCCAGTTCCTGTATGAACTTTGTGAATAGGTGATGCTTATAATATTGCTAAGAGAGCATGTGAAGCACATTTTCTGCAGTGGTATTAAGGCGCGTGTGTTAATAAACTCTTTGACCACCAGATGTCAGGTCAACACACAGCTCAGAGAAGTGCCACCAATGATGTGCTCTACAAGTACTTTAATATCTGAGAAGGTACTTACACTAATCTCTGGCAGGATATGGTCATAACGTAAAGTCACAATTAAGTGGCTTCTGCTAATTGCTAGGTGCTAGTGGTTTTTGCTCTTCCAACTTTCCAGATTTGCTGCTTGAGGGCAGACACGAGTTTCCCTCTCAGCTGGAATAAAAGTCCACAGTGTGATCTAACTGGTGCACAAATCATCTCTGTTAATGGTTCCTCAATCACACGCATATTGTTCTGGTCACAGCGTGACTCATTTCCTTCCTCCCTCTCTTCTGTCTTCGCCCTCTTCCCTTTCTCCCCCAGTCTTTTTACACTCGTCCATTTCTGGGAACGTCTGATCCATTCAGATAGTTTGCCGGGACCTCTTTGTGTGTCCACATTTATTTTAGGCTCCTGAGGAAGGGCTGTTACATAAGCCTGTGGCTCCTCTATTGTCCTCTAACATTGAAGCCCAGTCTCTATCTATGTCTAGAGTGTGTTTAAAGTATTGTGCTATAAGCACAGTGTAAATATATCATGTGCTTATGCGTAAATTTCATCCCTGCATTCTTTCCCACACAGGAGCTGTAAGGTTACAGAGCAGATTTCTCACAGAAATGCTGTTAACTGATGTTAAGACACGCAGGCGAGGAGACTCAACATCAAAGTGTCATTAATCACGTTTGCACTGAGACAGGCAGAATTTGAGTTGCTCAACAACGGGCTGAAAAGGCCAGATTGTTTTTCGTTCCAGTGGCTTTCTCGAAACGCCTCCCAGGTTCCTCCCGTTGCGTTTGAAATCTGAGCTCTCTCTCTCTTTTGAGTTGTGTTTAGATTTTGGTGGCTCGTCAGACGTCTTGGCAGCAGCTCTGGTGGCTGTGGTGGAGCAGCCTTTAAGAATAGGGTGGTCTTTTATCTGGAGACACGCACAGCTGCCTCACGCTACCTACCGATGTTTACTGAGGCCATTTTTAGACTGGAAAAGCACCAGTCTGCCAGACTGTTTTTAAAGGAGTTGCAAAAAAAAGGTGGTGGCGTTCACTTCAGTGTTGGAGCCTGTGCCATTTTTAAAACTAACTATAATGATTTTACATTAGGGAATGTAATAGGAACCCTTTCTTGTGTAACTTACTTATCCACAACCCCTTTTTATAATAAACACTGAAACCATGGAAACAAAGAGTTTAATGCGTTTTTAGTTCCAGGTGTTAAATTACTGTGGGATGATAACAAAGATGCAGAAAACACACCGCAGAGCCTTAAATTTTCTATGTGAATTGAATTAGAATAAGTCGAAAAGGTTTTCATTAAGGATTATTGATGTGGAAACCCTGAACTACACTTAACAGACAGGAATAGAAAATCAAGCCCCCAAATTAACACACAGTTTAATTCTTATGCTGTAGTGTTAAGCTGCACTTCTCGGTGCATGCCAGGATCCCCCTTGCCCTCAATCCAGCCACACATTCCAGCCTTTCCAGGCAAATGTGGAAACTCTGAGGCCGAGTGAGACACGTGTGTCACTGCTCACTGATGGGGATTTAGGAGGAGTTTAGCTGTTCAGCGTTTTCAAGCCAAACCCTTGTGGAGGAAGTGAAGTAGAAACCAAGGTACACAAGATGCTCTTTGGAAAGGCACTGATTTTAAAGTAACTCCACTACCAGTGTAAAAACTGCTGCAAACATGAGTCGCTTTAGTTATTTATATAAAGTACATGTATATATTGTTGTCCAGGGTATCGTGTGTGTCTCTAAGATACATTTTGATTGATTTGTGCTGTTGCATTTTTATATGTCACAATTCATGGGAGATTTCTTTGACTTAATAATGTGTTTATTTATTAAAGGGATAGTAATTAAAAGGCACAAAGGAGCATTATACAACGTATGAATGATAATGAAATCAATCCTTTATATCTGAAAAGAAAAACAGCTAAAACATGTGGAGTGATTAATAGAAAAATAGGACAGGGAGTTAAAAAAAAAAAAGTTGCTTAACACATCTGGATATTAGTGATGGGTGGACTTTATATCTGACAATTCACCCTGATGTGATGAACCTCTGCAGCAGAGATGATGTTGATAATGTGATACTTGTGAGCCTTTCAGAGGGTGTTTCACAGCTGCCTGCCAGCTTAGCGGTCTCAACTAACACCTCAGACTAATTGAATCCAACCAGGTAGATCTCCTGAGGCCATCCTACAGAACCGGCTCCCCTGGTCACGCATGCCTGCCTGCCGCTGGATGGGAAACGAATTTAACTGTTGCACAGCCCCCGGGGGGAGTGGAGCAGGCTTTAAGATCTGACCCCACATTCCTGTCCTCTCTTTGAGCTATAAAATGTGTGGAGCCCCGGCTCCACCTCCTCCCCCCGTGTTTGTTTTCGGACTCCCTCTGTGCGCTTGACAGTGCAGGAGCAGCCTGACAGGCGCGTACCATTCTCCAACCACGGCAGGGGGGGGGGAGTCGGTGCAGCTCAGCGCTGAAAGGCTGCGTTCAGGCTCCACACCTCCACCTCTACGTTTTCTATCAGTGGACTGGTCTGATGTGGAGGAGGAGGAGGAGGAGGAGGGCTGGGCGGGGGTGAGGGGGTGTTCAGAAGAGAAGAGCAGCATTTTGAAAACCAGCTGATCGGAGCCACAGAGGCAGAGAGAGGAGCGAGAGCGTGACCGGAAAGAAAAGGAGAAGAGAAGAGAAGAGAGGAGAGGAGAGGAGAGGAGAGGAGAGGAGAGGGGGCCAGTGTGATCTGTGTGGATTTAAACCTGAGAGAGAAGAGAAGAAACGGGAAAGTGGCACATGGTGTGAAGTAAAGACGCAGCGTGGAGAGATGTGAGGGAGGAAATCTGAAGAAGAAGAAGAAGAAGAAGCGCACTGAAGACAGCAGGGGGCCGAGGAGCCCCCGTGGAAAGAGCAGGGATGTCTTGGCTGTCACCTGTGTCGTGGGCCAAGTGGACGTGGACCGCGGTGCGAGGGGGGGAAGGAGAGGAAGGCGATGAAGAGGAGCAGGAAGAGCAACGTGGAGAGAAGAGGGGAGAGGAGGACGACGACGAAGAGGAGGAGGAGGAGGAGGAGGAGAGATCTCAAGGCTGCAGGCAAGTGTTTGTGCAGGAGCCCGGACACTGTAACGCTGTGATTCACACTGTGTGGAGAGCAGGATGGAGAAGGGGGGGGGGGCATGTCTACCTGTGTGTGTGCCCACCTGAGGATGAGGAATGTGTCGTGTTTGTTTTACACACAGACATCTCACTGTGGTGCACATTCACATGCGTTGCTGAGGCGTTGCTGGTTTCATCTGACTGTTGTTTTTTTTTTTGTCAGCCTCACCTGTACAGCCTCATTTCTGTGGCTTCACAGAAATGACAGCAGCAACACTGCAGGCAGGTACAGTTTAGTGCAGTGATGTGAGCAATGCAAACACAAACACAAGACGCAGATGACACATGCTCCAGTTATTGTGGCCTTTCTGGGCCTGCACCTCATGTCTGCTTTGGAGGATTGTGTCATCTTTATTTATTTTTTTTGGCAGTTGCACCATGTAAATCAAAACATGTCACAACTACTGTGTGTGTGTGTGTTGACTTTCACACCACTCCACACTATTTCTGTTGGCATTCAGGTCATTCGGTCTGTGTCGTTATTGAACCAGAGTAATGTGTCTACTAGACGGTGGCGTTCAGCTTCCTGAATTGATCAGGTCACATGGGATGCTGCTGCACTGCAACATTGAAATCACAAGTCTAAATAAAATATATCCTCAAATGATATTGAAGTTAAATCTTCGCGTGGGTTTAAAATGAGGCATCATTTAGTGCGTGGAAGTTACGGTCCTACACTTCATAGTTTACGATGAATCAGGAAATAGATGGCAGCCATACTTCCTCTTCCTATCAGTATCTTTGACCTTATTTGTGTTTCACTCTCTCTGCTCAGAAGTAGGCTACTAAGCACGGCTTTGGTATTCTTAAGACTTGGAAAGGTAATCTCTGCACAGTTTATGATTATGTTGAGTTCAAAGTTCAGTATAATTCAGTTTTATTTGTATAGCACCAAATCACAACAGAGGTCATCTCAAGGGACTTTACAGTGTTAAAGGTTTAAGACCTCACAAAGTATAACTTTAACTGAATTATATAGAAAACAACAACAACCCCACTTAACTCTACGTTAGACTGGGATGCGATGAATCCTGAGGGACCTGGAATCAAATAATATCACTTTGATTTACTGCTTATGTGAAGAACTGGTATATCTGCACACGTTGCACAATGCAGTTAGTGCAGTGCTGTTTTTACTGTTGGAAATCACAGAGCTGATTCATCATTTTCTTTTAGGACATCAACAGTTTTTAGAACACCTGCTCCTGTATCTATAACATGACCATGACTTTGCACTTGTTTAAGGACTTTTCTGTTCTCCTCTCTTTTTGTTTTGAGTGTTTGGAAAGTTCATGCTTTCTCTCTTATCTGTCTCCGATTACCACAGCTCTGACTCGGAGGGTCACTTTGACACTCCAGAAGCAGCAACTCCTGTCCGCGCCCCTCCAACCATCCCGGGAGAGCTGGAGAACGGCAACGCAGATGCAGACGAAACAGGTGAGGGCCACCGCTGAACAAATAACAGACAGAGATGGAGAAAAGGCAAGGCGAAGCAGCCAGCATAAGACATCCCAGACGTAAACACGCTGCAGGTTCTCATTAACATTGCAAATATTGAACAGCTCAAAAGAAGAGTCTTTTGATCTTGCTCTAAATATTCAGACATCACATGTGTGCATATGTTTGTATTGTCAGTGAACTCGAAGAAAAGGTGTATCAACTATATCATTATTTTTTACCTGCTTATTTGGGCCTGTATGAATTTCATTACTGAGTCTGAACTGTGGCGTTTCAAGTTCACCACGAGTGAGTAATTGGAGACACATGCTGTCTGACTGTCTCAGGAATGTACCTAGCTACTGCATTTCAGCATTCAAATGCAATATACCTGCTTTCTTTAATCATGAGTATCAAGACAAGCAAGTCAGGTATTGAAATGGCCAAAGTGTTCCCTGCAGTACTGTAGTGCACTGTGTCTAAGGAGGCAGTGACTGGTATGTTGGCCTGAACTCACGCTGGGATTTTGGTTGGATTCGGGTGTGTTGGAAGACGGAAGGGCTGTCATTGTGTCATTTGAATCGCTGAAGAGGAGGAGCCATTAGCAGAGCGCGGGAACGGCCTTTGCTCTGGAATTCAACAGGTGAAACAAAAGCCTCGGTTTGCCCTGTTTCGTGCTGCTCACTGATAGAGAGCACAATGAGGGAGTGACTGAACAACGCTTGTTAACAGGCTGAAATCCTCATGCAGCTCTCTTTTTTTTTTTTTTGAAGTAGGGTATTTTTGAGACAGCCGCCGTGCTTAGCGAGGCTGTTTTAGTAGAAATAAATCTTTCCAGTAAAACAGCTCCGACAACATCTTCCAAAAGTGTATGTTGTAAAGGTCAGTCAGGATGGAGGGGAGAGGGAGTTCACCTTTGTTTGAACCACAAACATCCCTTTCTGCAGCTATTGCTGGAGGAAGTTTGGCTCCTGGCAGACAGAGGATGTCCCCCTAGAAACATCTTTGAATGTAAACATGCTTAAAGGTTGTGTTTGTCTGTCCCCATCCAACGTCTCCATTAGTATGTCTGCATGTGCACAGGGACTCTTTATAAATATTTAATAGGTGGATGAAGATCTTTTTTTTTTTGTTTCAGAAACAGAACCAGCTTCAAAGTGATCACTAACGGCTCCATAAAAAACCTCCCAACAAAAAACTGTATTTATATTAAACAAATTAGGCCACAGGATCAGTGCACTATTACAAACAGACACTGCAGATGAGGGATTTTATTTTTCCTGTCGCATGTTCAGCCTCTATCAAAAAAAACAGAAGAATAAAAATAGAACAAAAAGGCTCAATGGCAAAGTCTTGAATATGCATACGACTGTGGATCATCATTTTACGGTCATGTTTATTGCAGGAAGGCATTTGAAAATGATACTTGGACGATGTTGTAAGTAGGTAGAAACGCAGCAGGCTGTGCTAGTCTCCTAGCAACATAATATTACATGAATATGGTGAGTATGACAGGCATACTGAAATATGTTGATGTGTCAAAAGAGGCCCTGGAGGTAATAATTACGCCACAACAGGCACTCTCTCCGTAGTCCTCAGCACACAACACGGAATAAATCATAGCTCTTTTCATTTGTATTTTCTAGTGCACTACTTTTTGGTTTAAATGCTGTGGCCTTTATAATAAGATGTTGCCGTGGCAACAGTAGCAATTGGAACAGCTGGCTGGCTAGCAACCTGCCAGAGCCAATCAGATATCACCTTCATCTGATTGGAGAGGTTGTCGTTAGCGACAGTGTGTGTGTGCAGTTTGAATTGTTGCGTTTTACATTTGTTGTTCATGCTCGTGTTTTTCTCTCATTTCTTCTTCAGACTTGGATCAAGATGAGAACCTGATAGTGACGGCTCCCGTTGAGGATCAGGAGAATTCTCTCAGCGGCAACATGGGTCTGGATGAACCTGTCGCCCCCATGGGTGGCCCGCTGGAAATAAGCATGCAGACGTTAGAAGCAGAACAAACAGAAAATCTTCCAGAGGTATCAGGCTCTGTGTCTGCTCCCGATTCCTCCTCAGAGAACATATTTCCTGAAGTGACTAAATGTACATCACTATCCTCTGAGCCGTCCCACCCTCCATCCCCAGATGCCTCAGAGCTGGCTCCTGCTCCTGCTCCTGCTCCAATTCCAGAAGCAGACTTACTTCAAAGCAGTGAACCTGAAGCCTTCTCAGCTCCTGATCCTCCTGAAGAGAAACCTCTTGCTGAGCCAGAACCAGAGTGGAATGGCCTCCCCGATCTGACAGAGGCTACTCATAAAACTAAAACCAGCAAATCCAAGCCTCCATCTCTGAAGTTGAACTCTTCACTAGAAGAACTTACTCAAGCAAATGAGGAACAAGAACTTCCTGCTCCTAAGGCCACATACAACTTTGACCCTGAACAGCTGGATGACAGCTTCAACCCCTTCACCAGTGGAGGATCAAAAATCCAGAACTCTCCACCACCATGTGGCACAAGCACTTTCCCAAGACTTGAGCCACTTGGCAGCTCTTCACCTGTCTGTGAGGTCAGCTCAGCAGCTCCAACAGATGCAGAGATGGTGGCGTCATCATCAGAGGCGAAGCCTGTGGTGCTGGAGTTTGGTCCGGATGAGGGAGCAGTCAGCAAGCCGCCTCCACGGAAATTGGGTGGAAAGAAGATAAACAGCAAACTAACGGCTAAGAAGCAGAAGCCCAAAGTATCACAGGCTTCCTGCAAACCTGCACCAGAACCCACAGGTTTAGAAACGGATTCTCAACCAGTGTCGGAACCAGTTTCCCAGTCAATATCTGAACCTGTTTCCGATCCAGTCGCTGAAACTACTTTGCCACTTTCAGACTCGTCTGCGCCTCTGAACCTTGACGATGTTCCTATTCCTAGGACAGGAACGTATAACTTTGACCCCAGTCAGTGGGATGACCCAAACTTCAATCCATTTGGAAGCAACAGCGCGGTGAGCAGCTCTCCCGTGCTCTCTAGAGATTCCTACAAATTTGACCCGGACAATTTTGATGACTCTGTTGATCCTTTCAAACCTTCCTCGAGCCTGAGCAATGAGGACTCATGCGGTAGTGCTGCTCAGCCTGAGAAAAAAGTAAAAGATGGAAGCAAACAGAAAGCAGGGCAACCACTCGGGGAGAAGAAAGGGAGGCAGATTCCCAAGAAAAGCAAAGAGAGGACAATCACGTAAGTAGAAAAAAATCATCTTTCAGCACATTTAGTTTTCATTCTCTGGTCTAAGGTTTAGATTTACCCTGTTGAGCTTGCACTTCTTTGTAGTATAGATGCATACATCGCTTTGGACACACACGCACACGCACAAACTTAACACTGCATACTGACCATTGATGCAATTCCCAAACAGGTTATATTTAGGCTGTTGTAGCTGCATTGGTTGGACTACCTTCAGCTTTTCCTCAACAGCCGGCATCTTGTGTTTATGCTTTAACTTTAAACTATGTGCTGAGTGTCTAACATGCTGAGCTAAACGCCTTTAGTCACTCACTCACTCTTCTTTGTCTGTTCCCCCTGTTCTTTGTTCCCTTTTTAAACCCTCTCATTCCTTCGCTATATCCCCTTCATCCTTCATCCTTCCTCTTATCTGTTACGCAACCTCCAATCTCTACTCGCGTCTCCCTCTCTTGGCCTCAGGACATC
The DNA here is from genome assembly GCF_900324465.2 of Anabas testudineus. NCBI lineage: Eukaryota > Metazoa > Chordata > Actinopteri > Anabantiformes > Anabantidae > Anabas > Anabas testudineus. The sequence goes on along the minus strand of NC_046614.1, from coordinate 8,875,928 downwards.
TGAACAAGTCAAGTTTCTCTGTTTTTTGTTGTAAGTACTTTCACTATCGATGCTCTCTTTCATGCATGCTCGCTTTCCATTTTACTCCCGCCGCGGCGTGTACTGCGTCAGAAATGACTGTTGGAGGAGCAAATGAGTTTCTTCGGTTTCATGTCTAGTCACAAGTCCACCCCTTTGTTTTTTTACACTACAATTTTTATTTGTCCCATCTTGTGATCCCTCCAGCCACATTATGGTTTTACATGAATGTTCCTGCACAACATTTGATGTTGGGCTATGCAATAAGGCACAGAAATGCATACAACTCTATGAATGTAGGACATAGTGAGATAATAGTGCGTAGGTTCTAACTCTTGAATTGCATGTGCTTCTTTTTTAGGAATTCCTGTAAATTACAGAAATACGATGAAAGCCAGTCCTTGGTTCTTGACGTGTGCAACCAGGTAATGTGCATATTTGTGAGGAGCTGTATGTGCGTGAGTGTAGTGTCAGCTAGTGTCACCTTACTGCAGTGTCACCGCAGCGTTGATTATTCAGCAACTGTCCAGCCTGTTCGTTCTCACCTCTTTACACATACACACAAGCACAAAGGAGCATCAGCACTCTGTCAGTTTTGCAGTGCTGGCTTGGCATGGTGACAGATCTGAGACTTATCACTCTGCAGTCAAACATTAGGCTGGTGCCCCCTATGTGCCCTCAATAATATCACCTCCTTAGTCCTCGGAAGATATCCACAAGATACTGAATAGCCACGGAGTACTTAAGATATATTAATGCAGATGTGATAACAAGAGACCTTCAGTATTATCAGTGTTACATTCCATTGCAATGCAGTAATATACTAATCAAAATTGAGAGTAACACTGGTTTGAGTAACATTGTCAGTAAATGTTGTTTTTGTTAACGTAATAAGTTCAGTTTCATCTTCTTCTTCTGTATCCAGGAGGAGGATGAGGTGGTGGTTCAGACCCCAGAGATCACTCAGCGAGTTCATCACGCCACAGACGAGGAGAAGTTGGCATCTACCAGCATCATGGGCCAGCCAGCAGAGAGACAGGAGGACAGAGGAGAACCCAAATGCAATAAAGCGCCAGCGAAAAAACAGCCTGTCAACGAAAAACCTGTGTTGGATGGTAAGCTCCTCGGTTGCTTTCAGACTGCCTCTAGTGTGTAGTATTTGATACTTTTGGGTTAGTTTTGATATAGATCAGCTGAAAAGTAGATGTTCAGTCATGCAAATGAGTTGATGCTGCAGGTTCTCGGGCTAATAGTTGCTGTCACAAGAAGCACCCAGGCTAAATATTGTTGATGCATGTTTGTCTTTTAGCCAACGTCATTGAAAGAACTAACTGACCTAATGTATATGCTCATGAGGAAACTTATTTATTATAAGACACAATAAGGATTGCCCAAAGTCATGATGTTTTTCAGTCCACCTGAACTTTGTGATCCGTTTAAGTCAGAAGCATTTTAGTTTTAGCAGTTTTATAGGGCATATTTTAGTTTTAGCAGTGTTTTATAGGGCATATTTTAGTTTTAGCAGTGTTTTTAGGGCATATGAAAGGCACATTTAGCTCAGTGTGTGCATACAGGGGATAATTGTAAAGAAAGCAGCAATGAGCAGAGAGATGCCAGTTCCAACACTGGGTTAAAATGGAAAATGGGATCAAGGAATTTGGTCGTTCCTTGAGACTCTGAAGCTTTAAATGAAGCATGAATGCAAATGAAAAGCCTTGTCCTGGATACAAACAGGTTCTAAATATTATTCTGGGGAAGAAGTGCTTTCTATGGTTGAGCTTTCTGACTAGTCAGTGTTGGTCGTGCAAGTATCACATCCTCATCTCACCAGGGAAACAAGACAATCTAATGAAAACTGCATGAAAAGTCTATATTCTGAATGTTGAAGTTAATAATGTTTGACACAGGTCACAGGTAGGCTGCTGTATGGATTTGCTTCTTTTTTCCATTTTAACATATAGAAGGTACTTAGCCAAGTTAGCAGATGCCACAGGAAATGTGTATTTTGAATTGTGTTTTTTTGTTTTCTCTTCTAAAGTACCTGAGACCAACATGATAGATCACCTGGAGGAGAAGGACACCTGCAGTGTGAAAGATGATATAGTAAGTGAACCATAGGAGCCACAGGGAGGGAACACTATAAATATTTTAACATAGCCATCTGGTTTTGCACAGTGACACAGTACATTTTTTATTATTTCACAGAGTAATACTAAGATGTGCACCCTGCTTGCACCTTCAGGTTGTCAGCACAAATGTAAAACTGTTTTCTTAGAGCGCTCCTTCCAAGGACAACATATGAGCTGAAAACGCAAAGCAAAAACAGTACATACTGATTTGTGACATCCTGGATCTGTTTGCTCTTTATTTACACAACACTCACAATATTTTCTGCATGCTTCGCAGAGTGAGATATCCATGAGCCAAACAAAGAAAGTGACGGGCACTGAGAGCACAGAAATGGCAGCGCTGACCCAGGACAGCTTACCTCTGAGTGAGATGGATAAGGCTGCCGTGCTCACCCTTATCAGAGAAGAGGTACAGTATGTAACTCCCACACACCTAGTTTAGTGTTACTCTTTTACATCTAAACACATTTTTTTCATCATGTTCTCTCTTCCAAACAGATCATCACTAAAGAGATTGAGGTCAACGAGTGGAAGAAAAAGTATGAGGAGAGCCGAGCAGAGGTGTTTGAGATGAGGTATGAAGCTTCACTGTCGCTTATAAACATCTGTGATTTAAAGTAGCTGTGTTCACAGAACACTGTTTTCTTTTATTCCCCTGGCAGGAAAATAGTTGCAGAATATGAGAAGACAGTTGCACAGATGATTGGTAAGTTGCTGCCACCTGGTGGTTGTATTGTCCACAATGTGTGATTGGACTCTGTGTGTGTATTTTATGGCTCCAAATCAGGAGCTGACAGTAATTTCCCTTTTGATGCTCTGTTCTTGATTTGGGGTTTTGGCTTTGTCTGCAGTACAAATACTTAGATCCTTTATTAGAACCAGTCCCAGTACATACAGCAATGTAATAATTCACCATTGAGACGCATCAGTAAAAATACAGTAGAAGTATTAGCAAAGTGTATCTACTGTGCTAAAGGTTCACAGAATAAACCTAAAGGGTTGTGAGGAGATTAATTAGAGGCAGGGAAGATAAATGTAAGTTCTGATGCACAAATCTACTTGTATGTGTTGGATAACAGTCATAAGATAACAACAGGGCAAACTATTAGTGCGTAAAGCTGAGAGATGGGATTCATTTCACTGGTTATTGTATTAAGTCAGTACAATTAAAACACATAACTGCCCTCACATTTTCTGCATCTCTAAATTTAAAGTGATATCTTTTTGATAATGTTATTATTACAACTGGTGATCAGTTTGGCATTGATGTTCTTGTGTGCTTGAATCCTTCTACGTATATTTTTATCAACCTCACCTGCTTGCAGAGGATCAGCAGCAGCAGAAAACTCTGTCCTGTAGTAAGTCAGTGAGACAATTGACCTTAGAGAGGGATCAGGCCTTGGCTGACCTCAACTCAGTGGAGCGATCCTTTGCTGACCTCTTCAGGAGGTATGAGAACATGAAAGAGGTCCTGGAGGGCTTCAAGAAGGTGAGTGGAGCTATGAATCTGCTCCTATGGTGTGCATTTATCATTTCCATAGCTAGATCAGTAAATATTTTCTATTTCTCTTTAGAATGAGGAAGTGCTGAAGAAGTGTGCACAGGACTACCTGATGCGGATCAAGCAGGAGGAGCAACGCTACCAAACCCTCAAGGTCCACGCTGAGGAGAAACTGGACAAGTAAGTGTCAGGTTTACATCATTAGAACATTTTTTTAAACTTGCAAATTCTGTACATATCAAGACTCATTCCAATGTCTCCTTTGCTTCTTGTTCAACAGGGCCAATGAGGAGATAGCGCAGGTACGCGCCAAGGCCAATGCTGAAAGTGTTGCACTCAGCGCCAGCCTTAGGAAGGAGCAGATGAAGATGGAGTCACTTGAAAGAGCTGTCCTTCAAAAGGTGCACGCACGATAACAGTGGCTCCAGTGTGTTTAACTACATGGCTGGTGCTGAAAAAGATGATAGTAAAGATAAATAGTAAAAGAAAATGCAGGTTAATGGTATTGTTGTATCACATTAATTGTAAAAATGCTTAATCATCAGTGCCTGATGCTAAAACTCTCCCTCTCAGTCTGTTAACAGAAGCAGGATTTGCACATGCCAGTACATACTAGCATCTAAACACAAGGGGGCACTGTTTTATTTTATAAAAACAGTCTGGGTTAATGAAGAAGATGATTCATCCACAGAATGTTTGTAAAATGGGAAAGAAATGAATTGGTGAAGCCATTCAGATTATAGCTAATAACTGTTGAAAAAAAAATGAAAATGTCAGTGCATTAACTTTCTTGACCTGTTCTTTTGTTATTGTACTTCTGCTGTTTCTGTCCTGGCATGACAGTTGTACCATCACTCTCTAAGCTCTCATCCTCTCTCCGTCTCTCACAGAATCAAGAGATCGAGGAGCTCACCAAGATCTGCGATGAGTTAATCGCCAAACTGGGAACAGAATGAGAAAACGTTAATAAAAGCTCTCAGTGCAACATGTGATGTAAAGCCTGTGCATGAACTCGGCACATCGCAGTTCCTCTCTGTCTGCTACATGTTTTTATAAATATATATACATACAAAAAACAGAATGGTTGCAGTTGCTCATTGGTTATTTTCAGAGTGAAATTAAACCAGAACAATTAACAAGAAGCACAAAGTTATACAGTGGTGTATTTTAATTATTTTGAAGAAATAACAATATTCCAACCAGGATTGAGTCTAATAGTCTTTTCTTAAGGATCAATTTAAAGTTATTTGATTTATCTGTTTTCAGCTGTTGGTCCTCAGCTAACTTGCTGTATCACAGGAAATTTCCACCGTTTTATGCAGCACGTTTCACACAAAACTGTAGGAGCTAATAATAATGGCAACTACGGAAAAGAATGTGGAAAAATGTATTTTACCACAGCACGTCCACAGTGTTTATGATGCGGTCTTCAGAAAAGGAGAAATCTGTCTTCTGAGTGTCTAAACTGATTAGTGATTTTTTTTTTTTTTTTTTTTGGAGGGATGCACTGTAAATATTTTTGCTGCCCTCCATTTCTTTTTTTTTTTTTTTTTTTAATTTAGCCGATTATGTCCATGGATCATTAAATGAGCTGTAACTTTTTACAGCTTTTCCTGAGTTGCCTTTCAGTTTGCTTGTGTTTCTTGTCACTGTATACAGTTGCGTGATAAACTTCTGCAGACTTTGGAGTCAAACCACAAGCGTTCTGACAACCTACCCCTCATCAATGTCTGAGATTGTCACACATGAAGAGCACTTAAGACAATATTATCTTGAATTCAGTTATATAAAATGTCTGATAGTGATGGGTTGAGATGCAAGATTGAAGTGGTGAAAACTTTTGCTCTTATTGTACTGTAATACTCAAATCATGTGCCATGTTTCTCTCGCTCTGTGATTGAGTTTGGAAAAGGTTAAAAGCACATTCTGCCGCTGCCGTGTAGATATTCATATTGTATCTATCAACCCAGATGTTGCTAGTGTGCCTTTATTTTCTCTTTTCGGGAAAGAAAAAAATGTGTTTTTGTTTTCGTTTCTGTTTATTTTGCAGTTATTCCTGAACTCTGTTGCCAAATTGCACTGTACACAGTGTATTTCTTGTATGATCATAACATCCTGAAGCAAGCTCTGAGTTTGCAGTTTGAATGCTTTACTTGAAATTATAGATCAACCAGCCAAGGTTGACGGTTGGCTGTATTACTCTTGATATACTCTTCTTATGCTCATTGTGTATCTGCATTGCTAACTCTAGAATATTTGGTGTGATTGAACATGAAGGAGGAGCATAGAAATGCATTTTCACAGTCGCTGAGTCTGTCACTTCAGTTTTTCCCATTCACAGTGAAGGACAGCGTCTTCTATGGAAGCCCTGGTGTACGTCAGCACAATCACTTGCCAAATGTCTTTGTAAAGCAAGATGGGTTTTGGTGTGACACTGTGTCCTGTCGTAGAGGTGTTACATTTGTTTGAAGGTGCTTTTCAATGCAAGCCCATTGTTAAAGGACAATACGTGTAAATTTTATACTTTATGAAAAGAACATTCTTTGTTCCTAATGTTTGTAAAATTGAAGAGGTATACCCAGATTGTATGTTATACGGCTATATTTTGTGCATTCCTGAATAAATGGTTAAGATTTAATGTTACGCAGGTTCCTTTCTTTGCCTAACTAACATTTAAACTGTGTATTGCAGTGATAAACAAATGCAAAGTTCATTGTTAGTTCCAGAAGTCAAATTTCATCACTGTTTTCATGTCCTTACAGCCAACGTGCTGTTGGTTTTTGCAAGCGTGTCATTAGTGGCATTTTGTTTATGAGTCAAGAGTCTGCAGTTTCCTGTAGTAGTCAGATTTAACAATTATAATAACTGGCTCTACAAAACAGTCTACCCCTGTATGTGTTGTGTAACGAGCCCGTTTCAGGAATAACAATATTCATTTAGGATGTCAAAGATTACTGCACTGTTCATTGAACAATGCCACTTTGCTATCCGTGTTAATAACTGGGACATGTACCAACATTAGACGTGCTAATGTGTCTGGTCTGCTTCAACATTCCCCTGTTTTGTTGCAACTTGACTACAAAGACCACCTCCTTCATGCTCCCCTGGGCTAAAACAGGAACTTTCAACCGCATTATCGAGCATAATGTGATAGAGGAAGAGAGAGGTAACTTTTTGTTTCCTTAAACTGTGTTTGCTGATTTTGATTTTCTGATTTTAGACAACCTTCATCAATGTAACGGACGTGTAAGTAGAGCACACTAATATTCTTTCTCATCTGCTGTTACGCTCTCACTGATGGTGTTTACTGCGACAAAACCATTTTAAATAGCATTTGCCAGATGCAACAAAACAGAACAAGACACGCAAGATTCTTATAAGCATCAGGCATCAAAGACAGATTAATGAGAATTGTTGAGGAAAAACTTCTCTCAGTATAAAAGTAGCAGTGTGAGATGTCCTATGAAAGAATATATAATTATAATAATTTATTGTCACTCATTTGAACCCACAACTCACCTGTTATAAGTTTTATTACATGTACACTATGGACATTTGCCTGAAGTCATGTCCATTTAAACGTGGTGCTGTTTGTGAACACTACAGTAGCACAAACACTTTGTGCTACTTGTGCAGTCATTTCACTGTCAACCATACTCTCAAGGTTTGACATTCAGTTGTCTTTTATTTTATCGCACAGCATTAAAAACTTATGACAAATAATGAAGACAGACAACAAGAATTCAACGCATTCGCCAGGAATGACTTGATGCATTCGCTCAAGGTCACGGAAGAGAAAGGACACTTACATGTGCAATGTAGAAACATTTAGTCCTTATGTTAAAGTTATATTTCCAGCTCACCACATCTGGGACTGCAAGTTATGACCTGGCTACCCTCAAATTTTCTAAAAAAAAAAAAAAACATTTTATGATCACTGATTCAGTCTACATGCTTTGAAGAAAATGTCTGGTTCTTTTGGTGTGTTATATATTTATCTTTCATAGATCAGCCGTTCTTGTCCAACAGTCATCACATGATTTGTGGCAAGACTGAGCTTGTTTGACTTAAACGATTGTCCACATCTAGAGTCGGAATGGACAGATGAATCACAACCTGCTGAACAAGCAGCAAAAAGCTGCAGACTTGACTCTTAATGAGAGATTTGAACAATGTACAGTTCACACCAGTCGTTTCATTTAATTTCAGTGAAAACTGCTTAATCAAACTTCAAACATACACTCACAGTGTGCCAGTGTCCTCATATTTCACTGCTGGTGGTTTGAACAACCGGTAATGGGCTGAGAAGATGTTCTAACAGAATCAGAAAGTGCACACCCAATCTGGAAAAAATGAATGTTTAATACATCCAATGGCTTTTGGCTTGTCTGGAGGTCATGAACGTGCAGTTTAAAGTGAGGCTTTAACCACGAGGCTTTGGCAGGAGGAGTTTTAAATAGAGGGGTATCTGCTAGACCCAGGTCCAGGATTTTTCCAGCTCCTCTTCTGCGCTTTATGAAACCCTGGTGACTGGGCCGGAGGAGGCGGGTTCTGGATGCTGAGGCGGGCTGTGATTGGCTGCTCGCTGTGGTGAGGAGTGGGACGGGAGCTCGCTGCCAGCTGAGAGGGGAGCAGAGCGAGCAGCCAGGAGAGTACTAAAGGGTCCCACGTCCCATCCTCTCCAGCAGGTTGGACACTTGTGAGTGCGCGTCCTGGCGGGTTGTGCTGCCCGATCTGCGTCTGTCAAAGTAAGTCGTTTGCCCACTTCTAATTGGATGTTGTTCGCACGTGCACGAGTGTGTGAAACTTTGGATAATTATTTATTTATTTATTTATTTATTTATTTATAACACTGCAGTTTTCTGTGTTTGGGTCCTATATGTGCAGCTGGAAACATAAATAGACTTTTCTCTCTTGAAAAGGTTTATTTGTATCTTTACACCATAACAGTTGCAGCTCAGCAGCATAATAAACATGGTAGTAATATTAAAATATGGTAACTCTGAGGATTTTCTGGTGGCTGACTCTGGTTTGACATCGGGTGCATGTTCTGTGGAAACTCCTTGAGCTCTGTCTTTTGTCACTCACTGTGAATGTTTGCATCTGGCAACAAGGCTCAACAGGCACTTGAAGGTTGATTTCTGTTTTTCACTAATGAACAATAGACAATGCTGCAGCTCTGGCTTTGACTGAGAGCTCAATAAATGCAGCCTGTGGAATTTGGGATTTTCTGGTTGAATTGACAACCCTTGGCTCGCTTTCACTTATTGTTAGGCCTTTTTTTTTGTTCTCATGTAAGACTAAATGTTCTCCATTTAGAGCATGATGAGTCACGTTTCAGAGCCACATTATGTGTTTTACATTTTCACGGATGTGTGTGTTTGTAGATGATATGTACTGATCAGACTGACGTGTTAACTCAGAGCTGTTTGTATGTATTATTATCTCTGTTGGACCTAGTTTAAAATGCACATATTGCTCATTCTTGTGCTCTGGGTCAGTTTGACTGCTGTGGCTGAAAACAAAAATGTCTCCTGGTGAACTTGTTCCATTCACAAGATAAACCATATGTCTCACTGTGGTGATTGCACGTAACATCTAACAATTTAGTGACTGTGGACTCCAGGGGTGTTTTCTCAAGTGTGTTGGGCTGTTCCTATGACGTCAACTCGGAAACAACCCCCCTCTTTACTCCCCTCCCACAGACTAAAGACTTGGAGGTTGTCTTACTTTCACTGTCTTCCCTCCCTCTCATTTAACTCCAGGAACATTCTTCCCCGGGGACCTTTGGGCCCCTGCACTGACATTTTCATAGTTTCCCCTGAAATATGAAGGTAGAGTCGACTTTCACTCTGAACCTCAGAGCCTCCAGGCACAGATCAGCAGATAAATGACAGGAGCAGCGCCCAACCTGCTGGAGTCTGCGTTTGTTCTTCATTAGACTGTCAGAGAGATAGGGAGGTGAATCCTTGTCTCTAAAAAACCCTCAATTTTCATCTAAACATGAAGTGATTGGCAGCTAAATAAACCTTAGCTCAACATATTGTGAAACCTTTTCTTGAGCCTACACTTGTGGTTTCAGGGAGAGTCTATAGGAGTCTGACGAAGGCCAAACATTGTACTGAAACAGCTCATACACCACACATTGCTGCCTGCTTCTTCCTGTCTTTAGTCCTCAGTTTAACTCCTCGGAACTGGAAAATGCACATTTGTCTTTTTAAGTAATATTGAAAAAGCAGCTTTCAGCTACTGTTGTTGATTGTTATGGACTTTTGTCTATTTATCTCCCTCTAGATCACAGTTTTTTCATTTGTTGTGCATCATGCTGCATCCAGTTGCCATCCTCTGTGTCTTGTCCACCTTGCTGTGCGTGTGCACCGCCCAGTCAGACTCCAGCGCCCCTGTAATCCAGCTACGTCTAGCCGGGGAGAAGCGGAAACACTATGAGGGCCGGGTGGAGGTTTTCTATAACGGAGAGTGGGGGACCGTGTGTGACGATGACTTCTCCATCTATGCTGCACAAGTGGTGTGCAGAGAGCTTGGTTTCATAGATGCAGTGTCCTGGGTCCCCTCAGCCAAGTTTGGAAAAGGAGAAGGTAAGAGCTGTGCAGATGTTTTTTACTGTCTGCTTTCAGGACATAGTCTTAACTAAGTATTATATAATCACACCCCTCGACTCAAAATCATGTTTTTTAGTTGTCAAGGAACTGAGGTGAGAGTTATATGGTGTTAATCTCATCAAATGATAAACCACACACATTCAAAAGAAGAATATCCCCGTCATAAAATTCACTATGTTCCATGAAAATCCTCACATGAGGTACATGTTTCCCCCCGTCTGACTGCTCATATCCTCAGGTGCTGGTTTCCACATTATGAGAGAAAGGAGACGAAACCAATCAGACATGAGCAAGGGGGTGGTGGGGCTGGAAACACTGAGTGTGTGTAAACTAGCCGCACACCGTCAGGCATAATCTCATCCACTTTGTGTCTGTCATGTATGAATTCCTGCATGACTGTAAAAACACTGATGAGATTCCCAGCTCTGTAAATATGATAGCTGCTGGTGTCTGGTGGTATATAGTAGGTGGCTGTTAATTAAAACATTGTCTCTTGTCCCTTGTTAAAGACACATTTTCCTACTGGGCTGTCCACATTCAGCCAGTTACTATAAAAGTGAAGGAATGAACTAAAGTGGTTTGCTTTCCAAAGTATCAGAGCCAATAACAACAACAACAATTTTGATTTACAATAATGAAGTAATGCCGCCCATGGCTGCTACTGTTTGCACTTTATTTTAGCAAAAGGTGTAATGATAAGGGTCTTTTAGTAGTTTTAAAGGAGTGCATTTGAGGCCAGCACTAGTTGTGTGCATGTGCAGGAAACAACACAACTGTTCTCTTCTTTTGTCTTCTTCTTGTTCTTGGTGGAGACACGCTGCTATAAAAGTGATCAAGAACATTTTCCATTTCCCATCATGATGACTAATGCACTGGTGAAAGAAACCACCAAATGTTTTTAATTGAAGACGACATAAACTCCACAACGTGACTCCACGACAAGTACAAGTACATTATGCTTTGGAGTGTTGTAGGAGTGTCAATCACTTCCTTGGGTGTCTTTACGCAGCTACCCGCATTATTTGCAGCAATAGATGCAATTTTGGACCTTGTGTGAACGCCAATTGTATTCACAAACACTGTCTAGTTAATGCTATGTGGTTAATTTAAAGTGCCAAAAAAGCTCAGTTAGAAAATTAACGACTCCGTCTGCATTGTGCTCCCTGCTCTCTTTACTGGCTAATGAAATTAGAAAACCATAATATTCGTAAATAATGGTTTTAATGCAGCAGTTCAGATTTATCACAACTGGTAAATGCTGACAGTGTATTTAGACAAAGGTGTGCTGAGGCCATGCTACTTAGAAACTCTGCTGCGTTTCAGCGCAATAGACTTGGCTCTTAGTATGAAAACGTTCCAGAGGTAATCATGTGCTGCCAGAGGCAGCTACGTGACCGTTTACATGCAGCCACTTTTCAGGTATGATCAGGATGTTCCTCAGCAACATGTTGAGACGGTCAGGATAACAAGCAGTACTTTGGTGGTTTCCATGACCACAGTTGTGTAGTTTCACTCACAGCTGATTCAGAACAGCCAGCTGGACACCAGATGATCCACTCCGGTCCTTACAACATTTATTGGCCAGATTCTGGCTGAAGAAATGCGCCAGGTTATGCTGGAGACCAAATGCGTCTCCACGTGAGTAGGTTTGCTGTCTCTGTGACTAGACTTTAGTGGAAATGCTGACACAGCTGTCAAACGGGTATGACACACAGTGTAGGTCTTAATCTTTTACTGGGGAAAGTTAGAAGGAAGCAAAGATGATGGTTCCATCTCACATGGGAATATGTAATAAAAGTATAGCAGACACCAAAAACAAGTCTCTTTTAATGATTCACTCTCCAAGTCAAGAAAAAGTATCAGGATGAGCATAAAGGTTGCAGAAAAAGCACATCACAAATTAAACATTTAGTTTGGAGCAAGATAAACCAGGGTTTGTCCATTCATTCATATCTCCCTCGTTCTGATCCAGGCCGTATCTGGCTTGACAACGTGCACTGCAGTGGTGGAGAGAAGAGCCTGGCTCAGTGTGAGTCCAACGGCTTCGGTGTGTCTGACTGCAAACATTCAGAAGACGTCGGGGTGGTGTGCAACCAGAAGCGCATTCCAGGCTTCAAGTTCATCCGGAACCAGGCCAACAGTGAGGAGGTGGGTTCATATGGAGAAACAGACACTTAGGGCAAAAACTGTACATTCGTGCGTAAACGCATTAAATCTCATTCAAATGTCGACACCAGGGTGGTATCACTTCATCACATAACTAATAGCACTCGAGCAGCATCCACACCGTTCAAGTACATACATGTAACCTGAACAGGTGTTCAGTACATTTAAAAAATGAATAGGCTTCGGATGAAAGAAAAACCTTATCGTCATAGTGCTTTGCTCCAAGCAGCTCGAAGTGAAGTGTTCTCTTTAAATCCTTCCAAACCTTTGGACTGAGCTAGACACTACGCCTTAGAAGATCTCAGCATGTCTTAGCACATTTTGAACTGTTGGTTTACCAAATTGGGTTTCACAGTTAAAATGTAGGAAACTATAAAGCTTATAAAGACCAGTAATGTATAAATTGGTTGCTAGGAAACATCTGTATCATCTGTATGACTAAATGGATAAAACTAATAAGTGGAATAATGGTGTAAGAGATACTAAATCATTATGTCTGGACAAAATGACATATTAATTTCTTCTTTGGAGACATGTGCTGTGACATGAGAGCAGTGAAATAATCCACAAGTCAGCATATGATTGTCTATAATGTCAGGATGTTCACTGCACCATTTGAACTAATGACTTTACCACTCCCCAGCCAGGGAGATTTTGGAGCTGACTCAGAGAAGGGGAAGACCATCCTGTCTGGCTGCAGAGGGTGGAAAGTCAATGTGGCTTTGTGGACATGACAGGGAGCAGGGGAGTTAGAACAGGAGATAGAGGGTGTCCTTCAGCTGGCCTGAGAACAAGTTTCTGAGGGTTTCCCTATTAATACCAGACTGATAGGGATGAAGCAACATTTGTTTGGCAGCTCAGAGATGGTTGATGCTCAAACTTTTTGTTACTGCATTCATACCAGAGTTTTGTGGTTTGTTAATACTGGACTGTATTACTAGACTTTCAACCGACCAGCTCTGTGTCTGTGTTTTTAGTGAATGTGACTTCAATTACACATTTAATCATGGACCTATTCGTAATGGGTCATATTATTTTAACAGGTTATATTTGTAAGCAGCACCCTCTTGTTCCTTATTTTGCCTGTGTATTTAGGGTCTCTGGGTTGTTGCTGCTGAGAGTCTCCCACCCTGTAAATATTTCCTCTGTCTGGCAGAACTCTTTTAAGTCCTAGGAGAGAGGAATGGGAAAAAGGTGTAGCTACACCTCTTGAACCATGCCAGAGCTAACGTCATCAATGGGCCGCACTGTTCCTTCTATCTGTTTATTCACAGCATGAATTGACATTCTGTACTCAATCTGGAAAGTTAACACTCCAACCATGTGTGTACTAAATCCAAGTCAGCACTGAAAATGTGAAGTCATTAGTAGTTTCACCACCGAAAGTATGCCGGGAAATATGTGACACGTGAATCCTGAACTTGAAGCTTCAGTAATAATCATTTTAATATGATTTACAAGACGACTCTCAGTCTGAGTCACGGACTTTGTATTACCAGCTATTCCACTGAGATGTTTTTTGTAGCATTTCAGGCTAAATCACACAGATCACAAACATATGGTCTTATGATGCCTACATTGTGTGATTACTTTACAGAATAACCTTCCCAGCTAGCCCTGGCAAGTTCAGCTTTGACCACAAATAATGGTCTACTGAATACATCAGTCTGTCTTTAATAAAAACAGCAGTTTCCAGTGGCATGAAAGATATAATATCAAGTCATTTAGCTGAAAATCTCTCTTTCTCACTCATCCCAAGCTCTTGCTGGAGCCGTTATTTAACCCCTGACCTTCAGCACTGGAGATTCTTAAAGTAATGTCTGTCTTTAATGCCATCTGCATCTTGTCTAAACTCTGGAGGCTCTGTCTCCCCTCTATACGGCGTCATCTGGTTATGCAACACTCTTAACGCAACAACAGAACACAGATTCCTGTGCGACTGAATAATGTTACAGGAATTATTGTAACATGCAGTATGTAAGACATCCCAAGAACACTGTCTGGCATTAATTGTATTGGGCACAATGCACAGTTTTGCATTTATGTGTTTTTTTCCCTGTTGCCTGATGTGTTTGTCTCTCACTGAGGCATGAGCTTTGCAGTCAGTATGGGGAGATTAATTTGCCAGCAGAACTAAACATTAGGATGGAAGAAATCTTTGTTTATCGTCTGCTAGCGGGGAAATTTCAACCACCTCCCCGATGTTCAGCTGTTGATCACATGGGAATGGCACGCTTCACGTGTCGCCAGTGTCCACGCAATCATTGCCTAACATTTCGGTCTGTATATGGTAGATCTTTATGAAAGAGTGTGATGTGTCATTTAAGGAAGATTGCAGGTTCATGGTTAAGTTTGATAGGAGTTATTCTGGGATGTTCTTTTTGCTGTGCACTTATGTAAACATTGCACAATGCATTGTCCCATGAAGACAAGAGGTTTGCAATAAGAAGTGTTGCTTACAAAAGCTTCAATCAGACAAAAACCAGCGCACATTAAGAAAATAAGTAATTTTCCATTAGAGGAATCACCCACAGCCTCTAGCAGAACCTACATCAGTAGAAACATATTGCAAATCCAGATGAGTTCATCTTCTGAGAAAAGATCCAATCTTTCTAAATGGAAGAAAATGCCCGCAAAACTTGTTAGCGAGTTTACGAAAACCTCAAAGTTACATCATGACGGAATGAATGAAGTTTCCAGAAGCCAATGTCTAAAAACACAATGCAGCAGCTAAAGGCTTTTTGATTCTTTTCACGTCAGAACCAGGCAAAGGTTGCACTCCTCGTCAGATGGTGTCCATTTGCAAGAATGTCAGGTCCTTACGTTAATGAAACCCGAGCCAATGTGGGATTTTCTTCTAGCATCATGTGTGCAAGTGTCCTGGAAGGAGGAGGCTGACCGAGGGGAGAAAAGGTTAAAACATGTCAGGAAGCTGGAGTAAGTTTCTCTCTCTTGTTAACAGAGTAGCAGAGAGATCCAACACATGTTCAGCAGCTGAATCCCACTCTGGCCTTGCCTCTCCTTTGGGCTGCACATTGCCCAATGTCCTGACTTTTATGATTCATACCTGCATTCTATGATTTACCACTCGCACACTGTGTTCATGTGGATTACTGCGTATCCAACAGTGAGTACATACCTACAACAGTGAGCTATTAGAAAGGTGCCCACCGGTCACTCAAAAACTGAGAGAAATGTATATTGCAGGAAACTGTTTAAATGCTTAAATTTAAAACACAAACACAAAATAATATATGCGCATTAAAACACATTAAAGGTGCTGGTAGGGGGATCCTTTAAATTTGGATGGAGCCAGCTTAACTATTGTTGGTCAAGTTAACTGTCATCCAGTTGATTCCTTGAAAATAATAAACATGAATTATTATTGTTTGGTTTATATGTAATCATGCAGTTTGTCGTATTGTTGTTGTGAGAGATCAGTGTGTATCTAGTCCAGATGTAGTAATAATCCTTTTCCTTTTTTATTGCCTAATGGTGGAGGTGCATGCTGATAGATATTCCACATGCAAAGCACACAACTGCTCACTACGCACGCTTCTGCAGTCAAGTCAGTCAGGCAGACTGGGGTCCGGAGAGGCAGAAAGTGGGGTGGAGCAGATGTGAAAGTCATTTCAAAGACCCTTGCTGTTTTCTTGCTTTCCCACTAAATGGTGGCGTGATCATCATTCATACTTGCCATGTTTCATTCGGTGGGGCGGGCGTCTGAGTCGGTGGGTGTCTGGGAGCACGTGCAAATAAACGTGCAGCGGGGTTGGAAGGCTGAGCAAAACGGAAGAAATGCACAGTAGGGTCTGGAAGCATTAGTCAGACACTGGCCAGCTCACGGTCTCATGTTCACACTTCTACATTGTGCACAGGCCCCAGTCAGAAAAACAAGTCTGCTCTCTAGTTGGAAATAGTTCAGTAATGGTCAAAGCTCGCTTCAGAGAGTTGAACCAGAGTCAGCTAAATGAGGAATGTTTTCTCTCTTTTTTTTTTTTGTCATCTGCTACTATGCAAACAAGAATGTGTGACTGTATTTGAACACAGAAAGTGTTTTTGGAGAAAAGCCGTATGATGAATGAACAGTCAGTGAGATGAAATGTTCAGTTCAGAATTAACCTCAGTGTGACCTGCATGATGGAAAGCAGGTCATACTGTATGAGGGAGGTATTTAAGAATGACAGCTTGACATAAAAACTGAAAGACACGGGGAAGACACTAACCTGGCTCTATTCAAAGGTAACACTACCCAACCTAACAACTACCTAAACTCTAAATGTCACTAATTTATACGATATACCTTGTTTCCTAAGTGCTTGAATACTTACTATACCTTTGGCCAGAGCCAGGTTCGATAACCTGTGCTAGAAAAGTGGCTGGTGTTAAGATTAGGGCTCGGCCAGACAGCATTATGCTGAGTTCATGTCTGGTGGTCTGGGTTTTGGGAGTAGGTGGGAAACACTTAGACTTATCCCAGGTGTGGGTGAGTTTTACTCTCTTTAGTCTCACATGTTCAGATGCCCAGTTTCCTCTCTCTGAGCCAAATGCAACACTGGTCAGATCCTTCTCCCCTTCTCCTGTCTGGTATTTAATTCTTCCTTTATGTTTTCAGCTTCATGTATTTATACCATAA
Organism: Anabas testudineus; assembly: GCF_900324465.2. NCBI lineage: Eukaryota > Metazoa > Chordata > Actinopteri > Anabantiformes > Anabantidae > Anabas > Anabas testudineus. The sequence goes on along the minus strand of NC_046614.1, from coordinate 8,858,858 downwards.
GGTGTAATCACTACATTCTCTTTTTTGCCGTTGAAGGAAAGTAAATCAACGCACTTAGATAGGTTTTAAATTGAAAACAGCCGATCCCTGATCATGATCACGTCTCCTACTCCCTGTCATCCTGCCAGGCTTTAATGGAAAACACTCTGTCATGCTACGGCCATCAGGAGTCTCTTCATGAAAGAGCGGTTTTTATCCAAACTAACCGCTGCGGTCAGTGGGAGGGCTGGGGTCATTGTAGAAACAGTCTGACTTACTCATGGCTCCTTCTGCATTGTAGTTTAGTGTTTAGAGAAGCCTTGAACATTCCTTCAGGCTGACGCCATCTCAGGAAACCACCCTGTGGCAAGAGGTTTCATATTTCAGGGAGCCGTGGATGAATGTTGCAGAGATAAAGCACTGGTTCCTACTAAATGACTGAGCTCAGCGTTTGCATACCACAGAGCGTCTGTTTATGGCCCCCACAGTGTAACCTCACACCCAGCCAAACACTTCGCTCAGGGAAGGAAACGAACAATGGCGGGGTTATTAGGTAGCCGTTTCCCATAAAGTCCTGGAGGTCAAAGGTTACCACTCCCTCCACTCCGTGATTTAGGGGTCTTCAGGATGCTCACTGGGATTGGTGACATTTAGTCTGATCAACTGGTTTTACAGCCCTTTCAGACTGTGGGCCACCCGCAGACAGTCTAACAACCTGAACCCCGTCAGAACTCCCCATAGCTTTTTGACATTATTTTATAATAATTATTTCTCTGAGTCTATGTTTCTTTTTTTTTTTTATCATGCACATACATTTAAAATAAGAGGTGGATTTCTTCCGCTTCGGGAAAAGACTAATGTTTCTTCTGTTGTACTTTTCTGTTTCTTGGCTCATTGTTGAAGTCGTGAGAATAATGACAACTACTTCATATGTTACTCCCTAGTAACCATTTGTTTTATGAAAAGTTCAATTTGTTATTGCTTTTTTTTTTCAGATATGAAAGACCAATCAGTTACCATTGCGTTATCAATCATTCCCTTTAATCACTGTTTTTCGAGAGACACCAGAACGCTGTTTGCAAGCTTTAACAGGTCTGTGCTGCCACATGGGATATTTGTTGTCCATCATGTCCAACAAGCCCAGAAATGTCAGCTCTGCACTATGAAAACACAAAAAGAAATTCCAGGCATTCATCCAACCAGCTACACTTGACTTTAGTTTAAACAAAGAATTATGATGAATTGTGTTCTTCCTTCATGAGTCATAGTTTGTAATGCAAATATAGATATGTTTCAAGTGGAAGTCCAGTGTACATTTATGTACTTATGTTTATGAAGCAGTTACGCAATGTCAGTACATTTCATGGAAACGTCAAGGTGGAATTCAGTAAAGTGAAGGTAATGCAGTGTACACTGCTGACAGTGTAATCTGTGGAGACATAAAAGGAATTAGAAAATGACTCCACTGGAACGTTGAAGTATTGAAAGGGAATGCAGTCGTTTTTATGGGAATGAAAAGTATTTCTTTAACAAGAATTTCAACTGTGGAACGACAACTTTATTTGTTCTGCATTAAAAATTGTCTAAATTTCATTTCACAAATTTACTCTAACAAAAATCACATGTGAAAATGCGAGATGAGATGTGAACAGATCCACATGCAGGGAACATAAATTTGTGTTTCAGATTCCAAAGGTTAAACATCCTCTCTGTTGCGTGTTTCAGGCTGTGACGATGCAGGTGGAGGATGTGCGGATCAGGGCCACTTACTCTCACAGGAAAAGGGTTCCCATCACTGAAGGGTTTTTGGAGGTGAAAGACGGAGGCAAGTGGAGACAAATCTGTAACAAGGAGTGGACGGAGATGAATAGCAGGGTCACCTGTGGCATGTACGGCTTCCCTGGGGAGAAACCCTTCAATCCCCGTCCCTACAAGTGAGTAATGGTCCCAGGGTCAGCAGGAGAGCATAAACCACACTAATTAAATATAATGCAAGTCTTTAAATAAAAAACTGTGTTAAACTTTAAACATAAACATAAACATTTAACTTCTAGCTGAGTTAATTACAGCCTAGGCTATGGGACTATAGGGCTGCTATACACAGAATGAGCGCGTTGAAAATCACACCTGCGGAAAAACATACCATCATTTGAGGTACCCCACACATTCCCATGTAGTAAAAAAAAACTTTTATGCTTTTATATATACATATATAGACGCACATATATATTTAGAGAGAGAGTGAGAGTGAGTGTGAGAGAGAGAGAGAGAGAGAGAGAGAGGTACTTTTGATGCGGTAGTCTATTTAGGACTATGGCCATATGTTATACCATACCAAACTGAGGAAACGTTACACAACCAAGTTTGTTTACACCGATCATCACTTAATCCTTCATCCCTTTTCCACACTGAGCTTAAACAGACTCGAAATTCTTGACAAGAAGCCAAACATTGCCAGAGGAAATTTTAGAGGACAAAAGGGGGGCCCTTGCTGGGAGACGACTAGGTTCAGTACCCTGTGAAACAGTGGCTCTTTTGGTTATGTTTAATTGTTTCCCTCTGAGCATGAGTAATAAGATGCTTCCCTTCTTAAATGGCATACTCTGTCTGTAGTCAAACACAAAGCCAGCTACTTCCCAGAACACTTTGTGTCTGCTAACTCTTATCTGTGAACACGAACACTGAAGTTCCAAGCGCAACAGATGTTCGCATGAGCCACATGAGAAAATAATCACAAGAGCCCATGTCCATCTTGTAACTGGATGGAAGAGAATAACATGTGTCTCTTCTAAACAGCTCAGTATGAGATATAAATCCAAGACTGCTTGGTTTTGTCTTCAGTGACATTTACACACATATGGTGTGTGTTTATGTGTTAATAAGGGTTTCTTTAGCGCTCAGGATCACAAAGCTTGTGTGGGTTTAAAGCGAGTGATGCAGCTGTGGTCTCGAATGGTTCCCAGTTCTACAGGAGGTAAAAGATCACAGTCAGTCTGTCTTTCATCTGGAGCAACAAGAAGCGGTTAGATTTTCACCCACTAATGCAACAAAAATATAAACTCTCACTCCAATTAGGCATGGCTTCAAATTTTGCTAAATTATTCTATTATTCAAACAATACCTGGAGCTACAGTCTCATTGTTTACAGCATCTGGACAGGGTGTGCAAGTAATACAAGGCTGTAAATGTAGCTCACGCTGGTTTCATTAAATGGTTCGCTTCTTCCAATGCATAGACCTGCTTCAAGGTCTACTGTTGCTGGGTTCCTCTGTGACCCTTAGTTAACGACATCTATTCAAGTGTGGGGTCATGGGAACCTGAAGGTACTATTGTGCTTCACACCATGGGATGGGCATTGTTGAATTCCTCATGCACAATAAGCTCCCATAACACAGCTCCTTAATATTTTAATGAAGTGTAGGTGTTCCTCTGCTTCAAAGAAGTGATTCTGCAAACAAACCAAACCTCAAGCAGTATAAACTATATGTTGATATTGTTATTTTGTTCCCTCTAAGGCTACTGGCCAAGCGCCGTAAGAAGAACTACTGGGGTTTCTCTGTCAACTGCACAGGCAACGAGGCCGACCTGTCTGATTGTAAACTGGGCCGGGAGATACAGCTGAAGGGCAACGACACCTGTAGTAAGGGCATGCCCGTAGTAGTCAGCTGTTTGCCTGGACGTGCCTTTGCCCCCAGCGTCAGCATCGGCTTCAGCAAGGCTTACAGGGTGGAGGTAGGTCAGACTTTATATGCTTGGCTGCACAGCGGGTCAGTAGTCGGCATCATTTCAAACGTCAAAATAAAATCATCTGAATCCTGGTAGATGAGGTTTACGATGAGGCCCATACAGACACTAAATATCAAGCTGGTGACACGTGATTTACAGGAAACATTTAATGCATTGGTCCAAGGTCTTAGCTCATTTTCTCAAAGTAAATACACAGTTCAGTAAGTACATGATACACTATCCTATAATCAGTTCTTGATTCAAGTCCACTTCTGAATTACAGCATCTCCAGCTTATTACTCATGTGACTGTGCAGTCAACCACATGGATTTCAGTGGACGAGCACTAAACATCATGTATAAAATCAAATCATTAGCACTCTGTCTCCTTAGTTATTACCACGTTAAAACCTTTTTCACCACAACCACAAAAACATTGGTTAACGATAAGACTATTCACTTTACACTTGTTGGCTATTTGCTAATTTTTTGGTTTGTGCTGCCCTCATTCCGTAGCAACCTTTGGTACGTCTCAGAGGTGGAGCTATGATAGGCGAGGGGCGAGTGGAGGTGCTGAAAAACGGCGAGTGGGGGACTGTGTGCGACGACAACTGGAACATTCGAGCTGCCACTGTGGTGTGTCGAGAGCTGGGATTCGGCAGTGCCAAAGAGGCCCTGACTGGTGCCCGACTGGGACAAGGTATGACCTACAGATTAGTGAGCCTGTAAAAGATGGCCACCTTAACAATTTTCACCTTTATAGGGAGTCTCTTTACATTTACAAATTGCCTGGAGATAGTGATGAACTTAGCGATTTAGAGGTTTTTTGGATTTGATGGCGTTTCAACTGATGCAAAGTAGTCGACCAAAATCCAAGCACCACTTCTCGCAGAACTCATTCCCAGCTGTGAAAATGAAAGATGTGGACTGAAACCAGAGTCCTGCACCTCCACCTTGTCTTTGGCTTCAGCATCCCCACCTGTTTTAGTCTCACTTCAATCAGTCTAGACCTTCAGTCAGCACACGAAGGCGTTGGGGAATGTATGGCATAGCACATTAATGTTTATGCAGAACCCTATTCCGCAAAAAGCAATATCCCACAGCATTATAAGAACCATGTGTTCACTGGAACAGTTGTTCCCCTGCCGTATTCACAGCAAAACACAAGAGTGCACAAAATGTACTGGCAAAGAAAAATAGCCGTTACAGCAGAGGAATTCTTTGTTGGAGAATGCATGAGGTTTAATTTAAGTTTTTATTTGCTCACCACTGGATCAAAAAATGGTGCCACACACAAGTGATTGAAGTTGACTAAATAAAGAATGTGAATAAAGTTATTTCTAGCTTTAATTTTGTGTCTCACTACATAGATTTGTAATGAATCCAATCCAGTTTTTATTTTGCTATTTCTATATCATATCCATAGAAATCCATCTATGGATGTCGCTCAGTGGCAGATTATTTATTATAATATTGACAATGTATCATGCATTTGATAATTTAAATATGTAATTATACTATTAAAGTCATCTGTGAGAAGTGGAAATTATAATTCCAACAGCACTGGGTTTTTATTGTTGTAAACATATCTTTCTCCACTGGCAGTCAGTCCATCACTACAGACATTCCTGCTCAGTCACAAGGGACTACTCACACGTGTTATTGTGGAAACCCTGCTACACAGATGGCTTTTTTGAATCTCGAGTGTCTAATTTTCAGGAAATCATTCATCTGTTGGCAGATTTATTGTTCCAGCACAACGTACAAACAGTTAAGGCTACTGCAGTACAAGCTTGTGTTGCTTAGGATCATTGTGTAATGCAACAACTTGATATTCTTCTCCCTAATATTGGAACTAGATTACAGTTCTCTGTTTTCTGTTCAAAAGAGAAGAAGACGATTCAGTGCGTCTCGTTTGTGTCCATTTAGGGATCGGGCCAGTCCACATGAATGAGGTGGAGTGCTCTGGGTTTGAAAAGTCACTGACTGAGTGCTACTTCAACCGTGACTCTTTGGGCTGCAGTCATGAGGAAGATGCAGCAGTCAGGTGTAATGTTCCTGCCATGGGCTTCCGCAATAGAGTGAGTAACTCTACCTGACATATAAAGCAGAAAACTCATTTTTTTTTGTACAGGACTGTAAGGCACATCTGTCAATCTCTGTCTTCAGCTCCGGTTAGGTGGTGGGCGCAACCCGTATGAGGGCCGTGTGGAGGTCTTGGCAGAGAGGAACGGCTCTCTTGTGTGGGGCGCAGTGTGCAGCGACAGCTGGGGGACCATGGAGGCCATGGTCGTGTGCAGACAGCTGGGCCTGGGCTTTGCCAGCCATGCCTTCCAGGTAAGGGGTCTGAGAGGAACGTCAGACGTCATGAGTAGCGTTTATTAGCAGCCAGGAGCAGGACAATCTATGAAAGTTTTAGCCCCGTGACTCTGAGTGACCATTAACTCTCACTCTAACAAGCTTAAAGTCTGTTGAGCCTACAGGGCAAAATAAGGATGTCGGTTGCTTAGATACATCAAAAACACACAGTCAGTGGGGAGAGTGGGTCCGGGGTGGTAATCGGGAGAGATGGAGAAAAATCTCGACTGCGTCTTTGAAGTTTAGTGGACCCTCCACCAGTAAAGCTTGAGGCGCGACTTGACAACATCAGAGCCCACTCCTGCTTACGTTTACCTCCTGCTTTTTAAAGGAGACCCCAGTGAACCCTTTAAATGGTGAGGTGAGAGGCTGGTAAAGTGAGGAGCCCATCATGTGTTTTATATTAGGGGCTCATGTGTGTCATCATTTGTGCATTAAGAAGATGTAGCAAGCAGCAGTGTTTTCTGTGAGTGAAACTGGCCCTGGATGTGGTGGAGACTGTTTGTCTCACTAAACTGTGTTTGGGACAATTACGTGCGATGTACTTCTAATGGAGCAACACGTAAACATGTCAGTGTGTGTTTGCAGTCACTGCTGGAGAACTCACTCTAGTCAAGTACATTTCAGCATTGTACTTTACAGAACCAGCAACTAAAGTGAAGAGTGATTTCCTGCAGTTTTTTGAAAGAAAAAAAAAAACTGCACCGAATCAAATAACAGGTCAAGTTATCATAACAACTAATCTCATTATGTTAACAGTGGGTTTAGGAATAATTATTGTCATCTCTTTGTTATCTTAGCACCACACAGTATCAGTATCAGTCTCTCCCGAGACTGTTTCCTGTCTGACTCTTAAATGCTTCTGCAGGCGAGCCTCACCACCAGACGGAACAAATGACACGGAGCTTCAGCTATACTGCTGTATGTCTGCCCCCCTCTCTTTGGCCCACCAGCGAATACTCCCACATCCATATGCCTCAGCTAAATTTCTTTCTCATGACTCCTCCACTTTCTTGGAAGATGACGGAAAATATGAGGCCTTTGTTTTACAGTGAGATTTCCCTGTGGTCTGCAGAATGTTGTAATGGGGCTGAGGCAGGGCTGTGAGGACAACGAAGCACCCCTTGCTGTGTGTGACTAAAAAAATTTAAATAATGTTTCCGTTCAAAGCCTTCCCACACAAATCAACTTTTCCAAAACAGCAACATGATCTTTTCTTATCCAGCTGACATTGGAAAACAATTTGTACAACTATCTGGCAGCTTGAGACTCAGATTTTAAAGTAGTGGTTTGACTTTTTGGAAAATAGCCTTAATTGTCTCCTTGCTTCATAAATATGAAGCTGCCACTAGCAGCCAATTACTGTGGCATATACAGTATTAGCACAAAGACTGGAAACAGTGGGAAACAGCCTGGCTGTGGTAACACTACCCTGTGTATACGGCTGTTGGTAAGCAGATTTTGTTACCAGTTGACAGAGCCAAGCTCGCAGTTTCTCCCATTACAAACAAGCTAGATGAACATAAATCCTAAAACATGCACAAGAAATGAGAACTAACAACTTACCTTTCAACCATGATAGCAGGTGTTCCCTTTACATTAACAGGCCTCTCTAAACCATCTTTTGTGATTCTCTTTCATCAGGAAACGTGGTACTGGCAAGGAGACTCGTCAGCTGACTCAGTGGTAATGAGTGGAGTGAGATGTTCAGGAACTGAGCTGACGCTGGATCAGTGTCTGCACCATGGGAAACACGTCGACTGTCCCAGAGGAGGTGGACGCTTTGCTGCTGGAGTCTCCTGTACTCAGAGTAAGAAAGAACACTGACGTAGGCAAATAGGTCCAGACTACTGATAACATAACAAGTATGATCGAAACAAATGTCATTTCCTATGATTCACATTAACCACTGTGTTCCTTGCTCTCTACCTCCCAGCGGCCCCAGACCTGGTCCTCAATGCTCAGGTTGTAGAACAGACCACCTACCTGGAGGACAGGCCCATGTATGCATTGCAGTGTGCCCACGAGGAACACTGTCTGGCCACCAGCGCGAACAAAGCCGACTCCAGCTCCTACCGCCGCCTTCTCCGCTTCTCCTCCCAGATCCATAACAACGGCCAGTCAGACTTCAGGCCACGGGCAGCACACCACTCCTGGATTTGGCATGAATGTCATAGGTGAGACCTCGATGAGACCTACAGCTTTCATAATAACTCCTGTATGAAATTATTGCCAAATGATTAATTATTGTATTAAATGGTAATGCTAATGCCAGATGTATAATTGTAAAGAAACCAAAAGTAGGTTTGTATAGGATGTTACAGCTTTTATTTCACCATTCCCAGACATTACCACAGTATGGAGGTTTTCACCCACTATGACTTGCTGAGTCTGAATGGTACTAAAGTGGCAGAGGGACACAAAGCCAGCTTCTGTTTGGAGGACACTCAGTGTGATGAGGGTAAATACAGACACATTTCTTTCTCCTTTCATTTTATTACAGACCGTGTGTTTATGAATGGGACAGAGTATATATAGTTAACACGACTTTCTTTGGTAAAGCTATAATATGCAAACAATAAACTCCTGCAAATGTGGACAGGTATCCAGAAGAGGTATGAATGTGCAAACTTCGGTGCACAAGGCATCACAGTTGGCTGCTGGGATACCTACAGACATGACATTGACTGCCAGTGGATCGACATCACAGACGTGAAGCCTGGCGACTACATCTTACAGGTTAGTTATGGTATATATGACGTGCTGCTGGAAAGACATGTCTCATTTGCAGCTAGTGTAGTCTTTCCACGTCTCTGCACCTGTTTGACATACAGTTTAACTCCCATGTTTCATTTTTAACACTTTTCTTTCTCTCCCAGGTTGTGATAAACCCCAACTATGAGGTTGCAGAATCAGATTACACCAACAACATTATGAAGTGCCGTTCCCGGTACGACGGACATCGGATATGGACATACAACTGTCATATAGGTGAGACCATGTCCTTATAATAATCATAATGTGTATTTTCTAATATTACCTACACTTTTTAAAAATCAAGTTCAGTGGGAAGTTAGGTTGCATAATAACTGACCCCATGAAAGCAAATTCAGGTTAAAATGTATTTTTTCACCAGTAATCTATATGTTCTTCAAGGCATCCCAACTGTTTTAGAAACAGGATTGTGTAAGGCGTTGGACGGAAATAAAGATCCAGATCTTTTATATGGTTGATGTTATTGTGGAAAAACACAATGAAGACAGTATTCAAAATAAAACACTGCACCCCTTTAATATACAATTCTCTCTTAATGGCATTTTGTGCACCTTTACAGCAGGTTTATTACAGTACCCAACAGAGATGGATAAACATTCAAGTTCTCAATGCTTAAAGATGTCAGTTTTCTGAGTGAGAAACTTCAACACTTTGCCTCTGCAGCAACAACTAGATCGTTTTGTTATTTAGAAGAGAGGAAGAACAGAAATTCATATTACGAACAACCGAACATGTTGCAAAATGATTACAACAAACTTTAACTGAAACACTGGAAATAAATGAGTGCATTATGACATATTTTCCTTGAAAAGTGTCTTAATTGTAATGCTGCCTTTTAAAAACGATATTTAACAGACATGCTTCTGTTAATGGATCTAAATTACATTCGTCTGTTGGGAGTTGTGTACTCCATTTAAAAATATGCTAGCGCACAATGTTAAAGATTTCTTTAACCAAATCCTGAGTCTGTGGAGGAATTTGAAACAAACAAACAAAACACCCTCTATTTTCATGGCAATGTGCAATAAAAACAATAGAAGCTTGTTCTAGCGCCTTTTCACATACAATAAAAAAAATTAATATTAATATTGATCTTAATAGTGAACAACAGAAACCACAGATGTAATGTCCAAAGTTCATGGGTCAGGTTGAACTACAGAATACCTCTTAGACTGGTGGTGATTCAGTGCCGTGCTCAAGGACACTTCAGCTGGGTGTTAGTGATGTGGAGCAGTGTCAGTCTCCCTCGTCAACACGTCACACTGTTGAAGTGATCAGCAAAGCAGACAAACAGTGCTGGGGGGCAACACTTGATGCTTTGTTAGTTGTTTTCAGTCAACTCTTCAGTGGAGATGCACACCTCTAACAGACCTTACTGTGGGAAACAGAAACACTGTTAAATTACTATTATTTTAAAAGATGTCACACTAGTGGACAATTTGTAATCAAATGATTGATTTTCATCAATACATTTCAAATGAAATGTTTTTCTACTCGGGTTAACTCTTGTTTGATAGTTCATATGAATCAAACAAAAAGACCAAACTACAACGTTTTCTTTGTGCTGTATTAGGAGCACTCTCATCTCACTGATCGCCCTCTCTCTGTCTGACTTCACAGGAGGCTCACTGAGTTCAGAAACAGAGGAAACATTTCCTGGATTGCTGACCAACCAGCTTTCACACAGGTAGACCTGCGACAGCTGATGCAGACGGACAGACATTAGGGAAGCATATATAAACATTTGACAACCACTAGAGGGGGCTGTACTCTTTTGCTTCCTTGGCTCAGTGTTGGATTATTGATGAGCTCAGGGCTCCACTGGTACAATGGACAACGATTAAATGGTTAAATGGATTCTTACTAAATGTATTAACCACATTCAGCTGTACTTTAGTACTTCTTGCCTCTGTTGTTGCTGAAATACTGATTTTGACCTGGTGCTTATTGGGAGAGATGTCAGGGAGGATTGCAGCCAAATAATTTATTAAATTAATTGTACTAACAAATGCTTTCTAGGCCAAAGTTTCAAGCATTTAGGGAAAGCCAAAAAGCAGAACACTATATTTGGTGCTAGACATGATCAGAATCTCACTGTATGTTTTTTAATGAATTTAAAGTCAGGGTTTCATCCAGAATATAAGATAGTTCTATCCATAATTAGAAATGACTGAAAACAAATGCAGTACGTGATGGTGATCATAATTACACCATAAGCAACACGCTGCAATCAATGTCATCACCACACCTAACCAGACAAAGAACTCCTGCTTCTAAGAGAACTGTATTTAACCTGTAACAAATCAAGACACCATATTTCATTTGTCATTTACAGTACACAGCAGTGAAATTTTGATTTATTTTTACACTTTCTGTCAGAGCCACTCGGGTATGCAGTATCGTATATAGATTTATTTATGCCAAAAGTTGGTTGCACTTGTTTCCTGCAGTAATTCTCAAAATGTTTGAAGACCTTCATTCATAAGTTGAAATCAGGATTAAGCTGAGCAGAAGAGTGCTTTTGTGTGTTCTATGTATTTGAGTTTTATTTATTGATTTCTTATGTCGAGTAGCCCAACATTTTCATCTTCATGACTTGCACATCCCCTCCGCTTATTTCTATCTGAGTTTTGTTAAAGTATTACCATCAGGGACTATAATAACATCATGGATGTACTGTAAAAGCCAC